>NC_089581.1:124862346-125162346 GCF_019320115.1 Miscanthus floridulus
ATTTCAAAAACTGCCAAATGCACTCAAACATGGGTTCATTGCGTAGAACTTGATTTTAGATGAATTTTGGTCCTAGTTTCGTATTTTTCTGAGGTCATATGAATTAGTTATGAATTTCCGAAGTTTAAATCATTTCTGAAAATAGAAAAAGGCTAAATTAATCCTGGGCTGACACGTGTCACGCTGTGACTGGTCCACGTGGCATGCTGACGTCAGCATGACATCATCATGATGTCATCATCTCGGTTTTGAGCTGATAGGTGGGGTCCAGCTATCATCATTATGACGTCAGCATGACGTCATCAGTCTGGCAGCCTGGGACCAGGGCTTCGGGTTACTGACATGTGGGTCCAGAGTGGCTGTGTGCCACTGACAGGTGGGGCCAAGTCAATGGTCAACATTGAACCGATCAACGGTCAATATGGGCCGGGTCTCGACTAGGGCCTGGCACAGGGCTGTACACAAGGGCCGGGCCCGGGCCGGACACATGTGCCAAGCTGGGTGACGGCTTGCCCACGTCATGCAGTTTGGGCTTATACTAGGCCTCGATTCCCTGGCTGTGGGGCATGGATGAGCGCGGCTCACGGTGGACCTCAAGTTCACGGTCCATGGACCTAAGGTAGGGTCCATGGTGGACCGAGTCCATCGTCATTTTCCCTCTTGGCTCAGCTTATGTGCGCTGAGTGCAGGGCTGCGTTGCTCAACTCGCCCCTTCTCCTCTGTTCTTCCACTGCGCACTCCCGTCGGCGACCGTGCTCACCGGCGAGCTCCCACAATGGCTCGGGCATCCATTTGAGGTGGGGAAAAGCCCTCCCCCGCACCATGGGCGACTACAACTGTGGGGTCAGGGCGACGGATGGCGCTTCCCTACGTCACTAGTCACGACGAACGACTGGCTCGAGAATATTCCGGCGTGCGGTAATGGCGTGGGTGCAGTGGCATTGGCCGATTCTGTGGTGCGCATGGGCGTCACAATGCTCCAACGGGCATGTTGGGTAGGTCGAGGGGTCCTCCAGGGCCTCCGGTGGCTTTGACCACGACGGCGGTCTTCCAATCACATCGGCGGTGTCGGTGTGGGGACTTTGGCCTCGGAGGGGCGTCACAGTGGGGTGTGTAGGCTCCTACGGATCCACGTGGACACGACGAGGGCGTCCAGAGCTCGGGGCAGGATTTTCGGTTTCTAGGTGGCCGGTAGAGTCTTCTCGGCGGCCACGACGACATGGTGACGACGGTGAGGCGCACGGGTCACTACGGGGTTCCAGCGGGGTGGTCACGGCGTGCGCGTGAGTTACCCGTGGCTTTAGAGAACGAGACAGGCGAGTCAAGGAGGCGCTAGGCGCTCCGATCGGTAATGGCCATGGTGGTCGGTGCTTGGACCGGTGGTTGGGTGCTCAGACCTGTGGTCTGGTGCTAGGCATGGTTGTCTAGTGCTCGGACCGGTGGTCAGGTGCTCGGACCGGTGGTCTAGTTGTCGGCACGGTGGTCTGGTGCTCGGAGGTGGTCTGGTGCTCCGGTGGTGGCTGTGCCATGGCGGTGGCATCATGAGCGTGGCATGCGTGCTCGGCTACGGCGTTCGTGGGACTTGGAGAGGCCTACAGCGTCCAAGGGCTTGAGGGTGGTCACGGTCAACGTGAGTGTGCTGTGCTGGTGTGCCTAGAGGCCGGGGATGGCCTTGGCCTATGCGCTCATGGTATGGAGCGCCATGGCTGGAGTAGCAAGGTCCGACGGCGAGCAGGGGAAAAATCAGGGGCTCACCGTGGGTGCTGTTGAAGAGGGGATAGCGGTGCAGTGACGAGTTGTAGCCATGTAGCTCTAGAAGCAGTGCCGTGCAGTGCCGACCCGCAACCGTGATGACAACGATGGCGTCGCCCTCGATTCCGGCGACTTCGGCAGCGCATGGGGGCTCCGATCCTCCTCTCACGATCTTCTTCTTGGCCCTCTACTCTTGGTGTGGTGCGGCTGCTGGGCCACCAAGCGGCAGCGGAGGCTGAGGGAGAGGCTAAGGCACCGGGCGTGAGCGGCGTGCGGGCTGGCTTTATAGCCGAGTGCCACACCTCCCATGGCGGATGGCATTGTGCGGTGGAGGCGTGTGCATCACATCAGACGATGGTGCAGGGTTGTGTGGGCGCGACGCAAGGGGGACAGGGTCATGCCCCGGGCGTGACCCCCTAGCCCGCCCCTGCCACTGCTGTCGGGTGCTGGTCGCGTAGGCGGTTGAGGCGTGGGTGAGGAAGACAACACTATAGACAGGGGTGGCTGACATGTGGGGTCCAGTGGGCAGTGGCTGCGTGCGAGGTAGATGGGTGTGTGGGCATGGGCGATGCACTGGGCTAGTTCATGGGCCATGCATGAGTTGGGAAAACAGGAAGGGCTGGCAGGCCAGTTGGGCTAGCTGGCTGGTTGGGCCACGAAGCCGAGCAGCCTGGGCTGCGAGGCCTTCTTCCTCATTTCCTTTTTCTATTTTCTTTTTCTTCTTCCTTGATTTGAATTCAAATTTGGTTTGGGTATTTGAATTCAAAATGGATGCAACCAAATTTATTGGAGTGTGTAAGCATATCATAACTCAAATGGAAATCCAAATCACATTTTGAATTAACAAAGCATGCAATACTTTATTTGTTAGAATTTAAATAAACACAATTAACTAATGACATGCCATGCTTATGGGTTAACTTGGGTTGGGGTTAGACCTAATGCATCTCTTAGGTTGGGTTTTCTATACTTGACACTCATCATCACATGGGTGTTCTAAGAAAAATTTTGTAGTTGGTATTTTTAGTGTGTGGATTTTTGGGTTGTTACAGATACTATGGGGGTACTACCCTAGATACCCATGGCAGACCACATAGGCTGCACTCCAAGAGCAGTCCAGCCCACAAGACGAAGCCTTGCGGGGCACGAAGCTGCTTGGCACCTCCCGTAAGACACCGGAAGATATCCTAAAGATACTACGAGATCTGTTAGGATACATATAATCCCATGATTCCTGTAATCTGTTATTACTTTTTGGTTATCTCCTAGATCTAACCGACTTATAACCCAGCCCTCTGGACTATATAAGGCGGGCAGGGACCCCCTCCAAACTCACACAATATCATACAATAGCCAATATAATCTAACAGACTACAGGAGTAGGGTATTACGTCATATTGATGGCCTAAACCTATCTAACTCGTATGTCTTTGTTGCCTTCTTGTTCTTGATTACACGCATCTCTGCTGATCAATCTACCTTCGTGAGATACCCCTCGAAGGACTGCTAATGATATTCTGTCGATAGCTGGCACGCCAGGTAGGGGTGTGCATGCTATTTCCATGTCGAATAAGATGGTATGTTCCACAAGCTCTTTGGCCCTCCCATAGCCTGGCCAGATCTTTATGGTTAGATCAATCTCATGGATCATCAACGCTGATAGAGTTGGAGAGCTCATCAAGCCAGTGTAGATCAATACTATGCCGATCACCCCAACACCTGCGACTACAGATCTAATCTCAGAACCGCTTCTAGGGTCGTCTTCGTCGACAACTCATCGCC
The DNA here is from genome assembly GCF_019320115.1 of Miscanthus floridulus. Lineage (NCBI taxonomy): Eukaryota > Viridiplantae > Streptophyta > Magnoliopsida > Poales > Poaceae > Miscanthus > Miscanthus floridulus. Next base: position 124,865,881 of record NC_089581.1, read on the forward strand.
TGCTCCCCCACTACCAGAGGAGGCAAATCAACAACGACGATCTGATCACATCCATCGATTAGGTCGACCAGAAGCTCACCGATTGCCTCTCCATCACAGAATTGGCTCTGACCACTCTGGTTCAGCACCGACCACTCCGATCTAGGTCTAATGGGGGTTGCATGGGAAACTCCAAGGGTTACGGCCATCACTTACCAAGATGCCCTATGGGGCATATTCACTGACCAGGTCAGAGACGTCCATCCTCTCATCACCGACCAGATCACTGACTAGCTTCTGCCATCTGTCAACATGCTACATGTCGGCTGATGCCCCGAAGCATCCCTCCAAACCATCTTGGAGGAGAAACTAGACTCCGAGTCCTAGGGCTCTATAGAGACTGTCACTGAAACCACCGCCGAGCAACCTCCCTTCCCTCCATTCTGTGGAGGCATAATCTTCAACGTTAGCATCAACAGCCCCCCATGGGAAGGGGAAACTAAGGAGGATTATGCCGCCCGCATCAATAGGAACATCAACCGTGCTCAGCGTCGAGCAAACGAGGCTGCCCTTATGCTAGCTGAGGCTCAGCTCGACTCGCAAGGAAGGCCATGCCAACTCCAGCGCAACCTCAACAATGAATTTGTCCATGTTGATGGCCACAACATCTACAAGACCCCAAGCACCAATTTGGCCATGGACACCAACAAGCTCGCCTAGCTCCCATAGACACCGGAGGTCGCCAGGGTCACCACCATGCTTAAAGTGGTGCACTGCTAGGTCAACGACATCCACCAGGATCAGAGACCTTCATACTCCATGAGCTTGATTCGCTGATCAACTATGCCAAGATCCAATCACCGCCCCAGCCAAAGTCGTTTTGCTGACAAGCACCGCGATGATGGACAACCCCTCTAGGGGGAGCTAGGGGCAATCGCATCGAACACCCTTGCCAACACGACCAGGAGGTTGACAAAGACATCCGAGTGCACCTCAACAATCTCTAAGACATGCGACGATGTATCGATGAGCGCCGCTTCGGTCGCCATGAAGAAGTACACCACCATCAAGAGTATGAGCAAGAGTTCAGTAACCTAGACTCAGCTCTTGAGCCGCTCAAACCCCAACAATGTTGCAGATCATGGCGCTGATAATCCTAAAGGGCCCCAACATTCACGAGGGCACTCCAAACACTCTAGTGGCCCTGTGGTTTCAAAATCACTAGGGTTGAGCCCTATGAGGGATGGATGAACCCCACATAGTGGCTATAGGCTTACGCCACTACTGTGCGCATCGCTTGAGGAGATACCAGTGTTATGGCAAACTATCTTCCCGTCGTGCTCACGCCAACTATGATAAACTGGTTCACAAGCCTCGCCCTGGACTCCATCAGATCCCAGGAAGAGCTAAAGAAGGTCTTCACCGACAACTATATGGCTACGTGTACTCAGTCAGGCACTAAGCATTATCTGAACCACATCTACCAGAAGTCATCTGAGCTCCTCTATAGCTACATTAGATGCTTTTCCGAGATGATTAATTCTATTCCCAACATCACAGAAGCTGAGGTCATCACAGCCTTTGTCCGAGGACTCCATCACCACAACCTTCACTCCAAGTTCAACCACAAACTGCCCACAAGGATTGGCGAGATGATTACGACCGTCAACCAGTACGTCGACATTGAAGAAGCTGAAGTATGCTTCAATGAGGATGCAGGCACTCATCGCCCAACTCGACACAACAACGATCACCCTGACGACCGATGCCACAGCGACCGCCGCTACGATGAACGCAGTCACCATCAGGACAATGGCCGTGATTGGCTAGAAGGATCCAAGTCTGGTCAATATCACCACCGTCGACTAGACCACATCGTCGCTGCTGTTGATGAACCTCACGCCAAGCGCAACTTCGACGAGCAGTACAAGAAGATCCTCGATGGCCCTTGCCCTCTCCACAAGAATGTCAAGCATAAGATGAAGGACTGCCTCGGTTTGGCTAAGGAGTTCCAGGCCAAAAAGCCAGACAACGACAACAACGACGGAGTCGGAGGCCACCGGCCACCTAGGGGCAACAACAATGCCTTCCAAGATCATGACAAGGTGGTTGCCACCATCTTCGGGGGCCTCGCCTCCGCTGAGAGCAGAAGAGAAAAGAAGCTCACAGCCCACCAGGTGCTTGCTGTCAACACAGAAGATGCCATCGCCAACCCCAGCTATCGCCCCTAGTCCAAGGTCCCCATCACCTTCAGTAGGGTTGATCAGTGGGTGGACATCCCTTACATAGGGTGTTTTCCCCTCATCCTTGATGCGACCATCCAAAAAGTGCTTTTTTAGAAAAGTGCTCATCGACGGTGGGGAGCGCTCTGAACCTCCTCTTCACCAGAGCCCTTAAGGAGCTAGGGCTCAGGAAAGGAGATCTCACACCCTTTGATTCCTCCTTTTGTGGTGGTGGTACCTAGTAGGGCATCCAAACCGCTTGGAGAGATCACCCTAGCAGTACAGTTGGCATGGCAAGCACTACCGCGTCGAGCACATCAACTTCTACAATCGCTGACTTCAACACCACCTACTATGCGCAGACTTGGTTGGTCAGCTCTGGCCAAGTTCATGGTTGTACCACACTACGCCTATCTGGTGTTGAAGATGCATTCATCTGTAGGAGGCCTGGCCCTGCGTGCCAACATCTCCATCACCTACGCCTGTGAGACAGAGAGTCTCACTCTCGTCAAAGCCACCGACCTCTCCATCTAGATGGCTAACGTGGTCACCAACATCAAGATGGTGCCCACCGACGACCTCAAGATCCTAGCACTGGAGCCTTCGTGTGCCTTTGCCAAGTCTAAAGAAACCAAGGAGGTTGGCCTCGATGACCCCTCCAAGACCATGAAGATTGGGGCTCACCTCGACCCCAAATAGGAAAGCACGCTTGTCTCCTTCCTATGTGCCAACGCCGATGTGTTTGCTTGGAAACCTATAGACATGCCGAGGGTACCATAGGAGAAGATCGAGCACTCCTTGAATGTCTCGCCGACCGCCAAACCGATCAAGCAGAAACTCTGACGATTCATGCCACACAAGAAGGAGGCTATTAGGGTAGAAATAAAATGGCTCCTAGCTGCCGAATTTATAAAAAAGTGTATCATCCTGAGTGGTTAGCAAACCCTGTTCTCGTTCAAAAAAAGAATAAAGAATGGAGAATGTGCATTGATTACACTGATCTTAACAAACACTGCCCTAAAGACGCCTTCGGTCTACCTCGGATAGATGAGGTTGTAGACTCCATTGCCAGCTATGAACTGCTCTCCTTCCTTAACTATTACTCCAACTATCATCAGATATCCCTGAAGGAAGATAACCATATTAAGATGTCATTCATCACGCCCTTCGGTACGTATTGCTATACCAACATGACCTTTGAACTCAAGAATGTCGGTGCAACCTACCAAAGGGCCATCTAGATGTTCCTCGATCAATAGATGGGTCGCAACATCGAAGCTTATATTGATGATGTGGTCGTCAAGTCCAAGACCACCGATAATCTTATCGCCAACTTGAAGAAATGTTCACCAACTTGAAAAGGTATAGATGGAAGTTGAACCCCTCAAAGTGTATCTTTAGAGTTCTATCCGGTATACTCTTGGGCTATATCATCAGTGCCCATGGCATCAAACCCAACCCCGATAAGGTCTCCACCGTCACCAACATGAAATGTTCGACCTACGTAAAGGATATATAGAAGCTTATAGGCTGCATGGCTACTCTCAGCCGCTTTATATCATGCCTTGGCGAAAAGGGACTACCATTCTTCAAACTCCTCAAGGCTTCTAAGTGCTTCTCCTGGTCAAATGAGGCAGATACAGCTTTCGAGCAACTCAAGTTGTTTCTAACAAAGCCTCCGATCATGACGGCGCCTCAGCTAGATGAAACTCTACTGATCTACATCACCGCCACTTCTCGCTTTGTTAGTACAGCTATCGTCGTCGAACGCAAGGAGGTCAGGCACGCCTATAAGGTGCAACGTCCGGTCTACTTCATCAGCAAGGTCCTTAATGAGCCCAAAACTCATTATCCTCATGTTCAAAAGCTGCTATACACCATTCTGATCATGTCACGCAAGCTCCGCCATTATTTCGAGTACTATAAGATTGCCATGGTCATTGAGTTTCCTCTAGGGGACATCCTCTGCAACAAAGAGGCCAATGGCCATATCATCAAGTGGGCTATCGAGCTCGACACTTACTCCATTGAATTCAAAAGCAGGCCTACCATCAAGTCATAGGCGCTCGCTGACTTCGTCGTTGTGTGGACCAAGATCCAAGAACCTATCCTCGCTACTTGCCCCGAGCACTGGGTGATGTACTTCGATGGTGCTCTCAACATCAATGGTGCTGGTGTTGGCATTATATTCATTACGCCGACCAAGGATAAGCTCTGATACGTTCTCCGAATATATTTTTCGGCCTCCAACAACACCGCCGAATATGAAGCGTGTCTCCATGGACTCCATATAGCCATCGAGCTCGGCATCAAACGCCTTATGGTATATGGGGACTTCGCACGGGTCATCAACCAGCTCAACAAAGACTGGTCCTGCTCTAGTGAGAAGATGGACGCATATTGCGCCGAAATCAGGAAACTTGAAGGGAAATTCTACGGTATTGAGTACCACCACAAGGTACGAGATCAAAATTAGCTCGCCGACCATCTATCTAAGATAGGCTCCTCTTGCGCCGTGATTCCACCTGGGGTCTTCATTCAAGATCTCTTTACGCCATCCATTAAGGAAGATAAGGAAGTGCAAGAAATTCCCCCCCGCCGAGCAGCTGGTACTTACAGTACATTCGCTGGATGCCGATTGGAGGGAACAGTTCATCAAGTATCTCACTAGCACCGACATACCCACCGACAAGACTAAAACCGAATGCCTAATCCATTGAAGCAAGCATTATGTACTGGTCGACGGGAACTTGATTAGGAAATGTACCAAGGAAGGGATACTGCAGAAATGCATCACCCAAAAAGAGGGAGTGAAACTACTTCTTGAAATTCACTCTGGTTTCTACGGCAACCATGCTACCTCGAAAAACCTGGTCAGCAAAGCTTTCCAAGCTAGTTTTTTCTAGCCCACGACAATCTCCGATGCAGAAGACCTTGTCTGACATTGTGAAGGATGACAATTTTTCGCCAAGCAAATACATGTGTTGGCGCAAGAGCTGCAGACCATCCCTGCTTCATGGCCTTTTGCATGCTGGGGACTAAATATGATCAGGCCCTTCAAGCCAGCGCTAGGTGGTTTCCGGTACATGTACGTTGCCATTGACAAGTTCTCCAAGTGGATCAAATACAAACTGCTTATTTTGGCTACTGCTAAGAAGGTAGTCGAGCTCTTCGAAGATATCATCCACAGATTCGGTCTCTCAAATAGTATTATCACCGACCTCAGAACTACATTTACTGGACATCATTTTTGGGACTTCTGCAAAGACCGATGCATCTCCATCAAATACATCTCCATTGCCCATCCCAGAGCCAACGGCCAGGTCGAACAGGCGAACGGCATGATCCTTGATGCCCTCAAAAGGAGGCTATATCAGAAAGAAGAAAAAACATCCGGCTAGATGGCTCAAAGACCTACTAGTTGTGGCCTGGGGACTGTGCACTCAAGCTAGTCGTAGCACTAGTGTGTCTCCATATTTCTTGGTCTACGGCTCAGAAGCCATACTACCAGCAGACATTGTCTTCCGAGCACCTAGGGTGGAAAATTATGATGAAGAGCAAGCCATAGATGTTTAGACAGAGGACATCGATAGGACCGAGGAAGAATGCCTAATTACTTGTATCCACATAGCCAAATACCTAGAAGGCTTGTGAAGATACTACAATCGTAACATCAAAGGTCGTTCATTTGCTGTCAGCAACCTCATTCTTCATAGAAAACAGAAAACCGAAGGGATGCACAAGCTCTCCTCTCCCTAGGAAGGGCCTTATGTGGTCAAAGAGGTTACCCGACCAGGGTCCTGTTGGCTATGTGACTTTTACAGAATTAATATCCCCAATTCATGGCACATTGAGCACCTTATACGTTTCTATCCTTGAAACGCTCCAGATATGTATTCTCCACTCCATAATGAATGAAGTTTTAGTCGCCATAATTTGTCTCCACTATATCTCCATTACGGTTTAATCTCCATTTGCGGTCACTAGCTCTAAGCTACTACTTAACAAACTCCAATACGTGATCTCCATAAACACTCCACCATGTTTCTCCATATCTCCATGATATTTTGCCAACCACCGAGCAGCACACGTTCTATTCTATGCTCTATGGAGAAGACCCAGTCGCTAATCTCTCCCTACATGTGCTATGGGCTCCGCACTCTGCGTCATGGGTGGTCGGCTGTGGTTCCTTAGTTATGCCTATTCCTCCTACATATGCACGGGCTCTGCGCTTGACATTATGGAAAATGGGCTAACCAAGGCCAAGAGTACAGTAAAGTACTAACTGCTCAGACGCCACTTATACTACATATATCTCCATGTTATTTCGCCAACCGTCGAGCAGCACACGTTCTGCTCTGTTCTCTATGGAGAAGACCCAGTCTTTGATCTCTCCCTACACGTGCTACGAGCTCCGTGCTTTGTGTTTTGGGTGGTCAGTTGCGGTTCCTCGGTCATGCCTGTTCCTCCTACACATGCATGGGCTCCGCACTCGACGTTATGGACTATGAGCTAGCCAAGGCCAAGAGTTTAGTAACGAACTAACTATTTGGATGCTACTTATACTATGTATAATCGTGTTAGGGTTAACACTACAATGATTTTTTCACCGAAATACTGGAAAATTGCATAAGCATGCACATGTCACTTTACAAACATTTATACATATCCATAAATGTTTATCTGTGCCCTTGCGTGTTCTAACTACTCTCTCCAGTTAATACAGAAAACTCTTCGAGCATATCACCGGGCTTTTCCATCTTTGTCCATCTTGCCGAATAGGTTGACGTCGCTGGCCAGCTTCTTCACTGTGTCTTCCACCTCATCTTCCAGCTGCTGGTGCTCTGTCGTGCCCGTCCCTCTGGCAAATTCGGCCCCTATCACTTGAAGGTCAATGGCTGGGTAGTGGGACCAAACCACCGCAAGGGCATGAGTAATAGCAGTAATGGTGGCATCATGGTTAAAGCTTTTGAAGTTCTCCTAGGCCACCGTGCACCTATCGATGATGGTGTCCAGGTGCGGCGGCCTACCGTCGGGCTGAGGAGCCACCTCTAGGTCAATGCAGTCAAGCTCTGGCCTAACTCTGGCAACTATGGCATCGAGCCTACTACGTTGGGTTCTGGCCTTCTACTCTAGCACATCAAACTATGCCTTGACCCTCTGACCATAGTCTGCAGTCATTGCAAGGGTCCGTCAAGCCAAGAAATTACTCTAGTAGTAACTTCGACCATGAAGAACTCACCTTTCAGCTCCTCGGCTAGCTTTTCCGCTCATCTAGCCATCTTCTTCTCCTCCTCCTAGAGTTGCCCGATGATTTGGTGTAGCTGGCCTTGCTCCACATCCTACTCTACAAGCATAATCGTCATCAGCAACAATATGACTGTTCGACAATGCCAAGAAAAATCGTCGATATGCCATACCTTTTCTATGCTCGAAGACGACCCTGAGCTGCTCAGACTTCTGCTCTAGCTACGCAGAAAGACTCATCACCTGCTAAGAGCTATGTTCTAGCTACTCGGACTTGCCCCGTAGCTGCTCGGACACAGTTGCCAACCACTCGGATAGGACGCCCTTCTGGTATTCTAGATCCCGCACATTGGATTTAGCAAGATCCTGCTCACATTGGGTCCTCTAGACATTTTTCTCCATGAGTTTCAATGCCTCCTTTAGCTTTTTGTTTTCTTTAGCGAGGGGCTCCATCCTCTTGATCAGCTAGTGCTGTTGCTCGGTAGGCTAAGCTATCCCCTGCAAATGCACCAAGACTATGAAGAACTCCAATCTCCAACGTCAAAGATGAGCATTGCAGACACAGTACTAACCTTGATCTGCTTCATCACCATGGCAAGAGTGGACTCCAATCTCCTAAGCTCCTTGGTGGTGTCCTCCTCTTCAAGAACCATCACTTCATCACCCCGCTTGTGGAAGATTCGGACAGCTTGAGGTCATGATTCCTCATGCTCAATCTCTTCCACTTTGTCCTCCTCCACAACTGAAGGAACCACCTAGGGGCTCGGTGGCCGGACATCATGTCCAACCATGCCCTCCAACACTTCAGGGAGCGTTGTCTGCTCCCCTGGCATCGCAGGCTCCTCCGCTTCGGACTCCGACATGACATGGGATACTCCAGCCTCTGCTCTCAAGGACCTGCTGGCTTTCGATGTTGCCCCAGGCAATGCCACCGCCAAGTCCACTACCATGGGCTGACTATTCCGTAGGCTGTCAAGCACTTGGGGACTCTAGCACGGGATCTGCCAGCGTTGCCTCTGCACCAGAGCCACCCCTGGGCTATTCACCGGTCTGGGTAGACAGTTCAACTCCGTGCGCTTCACTATGCATCAAATTGGCTCGTCAATCGCTACCACGATAAGGATTCGACATCAAATTAACTCCAAGACAAGGATACTTATATGTCAACTTGTCGATATACTTTTCTAAACCGATGCTACCTACCCGAGCCCCCAGTTGTGGTCCTAGGGTTGACTCCCATGACCTAGGATGGAGGTGTCACGGTCTCCATTGTCAACCTCTCCTCCACCTACCGCTCTAGGACTCCCCTCGCCTGCTGCTCGAGGACTCCCTTCGCTCACTGCCCGGGGACTCCCTTCACCCGCTGCTCGAGGAGTCCCTCCCCTCCCTTTGATTGCTCCTCCGCACGCGTGTTGTGCGGTGGCGCATTAGTGCTCGGAGGAGGAGCTACTAGAGCCCCGTCATCATTCGACCACTAGAACATGACCACACTCTGCGTCCAAGTGGTGTGGTCACTACCAAGCGAGATGTTGCCCAGCTTGCAGGGGGTGGCACCCACCATCTTCCTCTTCTTCTAGGCTGGCACATCTACTGCTGCCCTCTTCCCTCAGACTTCTCTGAAACCTAGGAGGATTCTCCGTCTGACCAGCGTCCGCGCCTCCAAACTTCGATGAGGCACTGACGGCTCCTTCCTCAGGCTAAGCTGGTGGCCGGGCATCTACCGCTTATGGCCAATCACCCCTCGGCATGCCTGAGAAGTACACCGCTCATTCCAATGAATGGATCTTTCCATAAGTGCATTAGTTCACTGCTCGACAACGGTAAAGGATAAAAAAGCATCAGGAACATAGCAATTGGGTTGTTTACCTAAGGAGGTGGGTTCGTATAGTTGAAAACCCTCATCTGCTTTTACATGCTGAATGACGCATTTGGAGCGAACAGCTCTATGGCCTTCTCTAGCACTTCATCCTTTGTCAGCCTCCCCGTGCTCTCTTGGGTGCCATCATTATCACCCTTGAAGTCATAGCCTATGTGGGACCTCTCCTTGTAGGGCTAGACACGACGCACTATGAAGCTCACCACCACCAATCCACTGTTAATTTTCATGCCCTTTATTAGGTCGAGGAGCTCCCTTACCTGCTCCATGTTAGCACTGCTCAACTTCTTTGACCAACTCCTCTGGTTCTCTAGAACATGGTCGATGTCGCAGCGGATGGTGGGATGGCTCTGGTTCATGTAGAACCACCTAGCGTTCGATCCCTTTAGCAAAGTGTTCAATGGTACAGTGATGTACTCGCCCGCCATCCCATCGTGAAGTTGAAGATACACGCCGCCGACCACCTCAAACTGCCGCCACCCTTCTTCTTCAGCAAGAATAGATGATAGAACAAGTTGAAGTGGGGAAGAACTCTGTGATATGCCTCACAAAAATGGATGAAGATGGAGATGTGCAAGAAGGTGTTCGGGTGGAGGTTGCACAGACTAATGACCCAGAACTCTAGCAGATCCCTCAAGAAAGGATGAATGGGAAAACCTAGCCCACACCAGAAATAATCCGCAAAAACTATGGCTTTGTCAGTATGGGGCATTGGAAAGGGCTCACCGCTGGCTGGCCGCCATTCGGCGGTGACACAGTCCGAGAGAACGCCCGCTTCCACCATCCTATTGATCTCCACCTCCCCCATGACCAATGGCACCCACTCATTGTCATGGCCTGCTCTGGCGGCCACCTTCTTTGGGTTTCCAGCTCCCTCCTTTTGCGCCATCTCTCAGATCTATTTTGGGATTGGCGGCTGGAGCGCATGTGAATCTGGAAGTACAAGGGTGAAGGAGGAAGATGAAATGATAAAATGGCAAAGGTGGGAGTGCGGGGTGTGGCGGCACAGTTATAAAGCACTCCCCCACCTTTCGCATTCGAGGGTTTTTGGGAAACCGCTCCCATGATTTATGCCACTCTGAATTCTCCACAACAGCGTGGTGGGCCGTTAACTGGCCTTTCACACAACTACAACCCATATCATCCATTTATCATCATAATTTGTTACTGCTCACCAAATATTCGCCAACTTCTCTGCCATCTGTTACGTCTCAGTAATTACTATTATACAACCATTACTCTGGTTTTTTCTCTAGGATTTGTTTTCTCTAAGATTTCCTCTTGTGGCTCGGGGACTACGTTAGCACTACGACCTGGTTCCTCACCGCACTAGGGACTTTCTTCTATTGACTACTGTTTCTGACCCTAGCACCACGTGACCACATCACCTACTGTCAGGCTCGGGGACTAAGTGGGCACACTTTACCTTGCGGTGAATGTGCTTTCCTCATCTTGAGGCTACGCCCAGGGACTGGCTGCCTACTCGGCTAGTTTTCTACTTTTCTTCTACTTTGGACCCTGGCACCATGTGACCACATCACCTACTGTCAGGCTCGGGGACTAAGTGGGCACACTTTACCTTGCGGTGAGTGTGTTTGCTTTAATCTGGAAGACTCCACTCCTCCTAAAGTTGAAGAAGACTATCCACCTTTCTCATGGTCGGACTCTAAGTGGGCACACTTGGTCCACTATGCAGAATTTTTTTATTTTGAACTTGAGCTCCTTACACCCTTATGGCAAGCCATACTTGGGTTACGCTACTCGGCGACGGTTCACACTGCTCGGCGATGGTTCACGCTGCTTGGCAACGCTGCTCGGTGATAGTTCACACTGCTTGGCGATGGTTCACGCTGCTCGATGACACCTCACAACTGCTCAATAACCTATCATGGTGGTCAGACCATGAGTTTGACTGCTTAGCTTTGTTTGCACCTGCTTGGACAAGCTCAAGACGATGTTGCACAATGAATACAAGGTACTCGGGGACTAGCTATGGGGGGGTATGACCCTGGATACCCATGGCAGACCACATGGACTACGCCCTCAGGGGTAGCCCACCCCATAAGACGAAGCCTTGTGGGACACAAAACTGCTCGGCACCTCCCGTAAGACATCAGGAAGATATCTTGAAGATACTACGAGATCTATTAGGACACGTAAGATCCCATGATTCCTGTAATCTGTTATTACTTTCCGGTTATCTCCTAGATCTAACCGACTTGTAACCCTGCCCTTTGGACTATATAAGGCGGGTAGGGACCCCCTCCAAACTCACGCAATATCATATGATAGCCAATACAATCCAACAGACCATAGGAGTAGGGAATTACATTATACTAATGGCCTAAACCTGTCTAACTCATGTGTCTCTATTGCCTTCTTGTTCTCGATTACACGCATCTCTGCTGATCAATCTACCTTCATAGGATACCCCTCAGAGGTCTACCGATGATATTCTGTCTACAGATACAATTTTGGATCCACCATATTTTGACTTGCATCACTATCCAAGTTGCCATTTGTTCCCATTGGAGTACTAATGGCTTTACTATCTGTCGGGTTCATAAATCTAGGGTCCCTCATGGACCTACTTCCCAGCAAAGGCTTAAGCCTAGTTGATGACGTTATGAACGACGCGCGACTCTTGGACCGGCCCAAAAACCTAATGATAGGCTAGAAAGGCGATCTAGTCTTCGACCGGAAGGTCTGACCAAGAAGGAACGACACTCGCTTCCAACTCTAGCCCGCCTCTCTAACCGAAAGGCCTAGTCAAGGAGAAACAATGCTCACTTCCGACTCTAACCTGCCTCTTCGACCAGAAGGCTTGGCCGAGGAGGAATAGCGCTCGCTTCTGGTTCCGACCCGTGTCTCCGATCAGGGATGCACCGAACCTTTGCTTATAGCTCTTCTTTGACTAGCGCGGTCAGAGCCAACTAGGACCAACCGACTAGGGACGCCCACTCGGTGAGGACCTAGGAAGCGAGCGAAGCAAGTAAAGACAGGGCACTCAAGTCAACCGTAATACCAAGGACCATACCCTGTACACCTGCAGCACAGTACCAATAGGTCATGTCAGAAGGGTGCCCTACCATCTTCTAGGCATGTCAAAGCCCCAACAGTGTTGTGGGCACTGACATTTGCCCTACAGTGTTATGGGCACCCTCAACTACCATACCAGACGAACATGGTAAAACCCCGCACAAGCCTCTGGGCATCAATAGTATGGTAGGCGCCATCATCTGCCATACCAAAAGAAGACGATGGAACCTCCCACATGCATCTGACATTAACAATGTTATGGGCGCCTACAATTATCTTGTACCTAATGGCATAGGCAACAAGACTTAGTAGCATACGTACTCTCTCTCACTTGTAAAGGGTGTCCCCTTCATCTATAAAAGGGGACACGCTCTCTTCAAAAGGAGGATCAGTTAACTCACACACACAATGGATCCATTCACAATCAGTCTCAAAAATACAGAGCACTCACTCGAATACTTAGCGCACATAGGAGCTCCCATCGCTCTTGGCCCTTTAGTCCAAAGTCCAACTAGACCTCTTGCACCTCCCATCTTACTCCCTTTCGTTTGTAACCCCACAACAAACTTTGAGCACCTAGGCTCAGGAATAAAGTCACCGACCGACTCAAACTAGACATAGGGCACGTTGCCTGAACCAGTATAAACCCTATGTCATTGAGTGCTAGGCCCATCCGATCACAACGTATGACAAAACTACAAATATTTACATGTTGGTCACTTTCTACACCGACAGCTGGCGCTGTCCGTGGGGAAGACATCGTACGTTCATGCTTTTGGTCATCGAATGGCCAACCCTTCTGCCATTTCACCATGGCAGGCTCAAGCGATACGACTCGCTTTGGCTCGCTAGAGTTTCCTACACTCCCACCTATTGGGATGTGGGATCCTCCCATCTTCAAGCCGTCCTAGGCCTTCCTCTTTGGAAGCCTAGACTTTGTCGTCGACCGGCTCCACGAGGAGGCACTTGTTCCGGCACCCATCAAAGGAGGTGCATCCTCCATCGGCTCTGGGACACCCGACGACTTCAATGGTGAGGCGCCTATGCTTCGTTCTAAGCATACGCTCTGCTCAAACCCCACTATGAGTAATGTACACACTGTTATTTACTTACTATTTACTATCTTTTGCCGATTCTCTAGAGGGACCCGTTGTCCCTGCCATGACCGCCATGCGACCAGTTCCCCTATGGCCTCACGTCCCCCATGGACACATATGCCCAGGGGCTCTGAAGGATGCTGGCGGTGTCCCCTCTCACATCCAAATTCATGGGGATGGCGAGCTATGCTCCTACCTCTTTTCATGACCTCATGGATGATGATGTTGAGAGCGATGACTCTAGCATCGACGATGTCATGGCACCTAGCCACCCTCTATCCCAAGAGTGCGCTATGGCGGATGCTCTGAGACAGCCACTGGTGGTGGCAGAGTCTCTACAGACCCACACCCCTCTAGACCCTCGCGTGGATGAACTTGCATGTGCCTAGGTGCATGGCAAGGAGCTACAACAAAGGTGGTAGAACCATCCACCACCTGCGCTGGCGCGCTTGGCGCACCATAATGCACCCCATGTGCATAACCCATCGAGTGGCGCCCAGGGTCACGCCCGCTAGGTCTAGCACAACATCATGGACAGGGGGAATGATCCCCCATAGTTCGCTCGGTTCTAGCTAGAACATCGTCACCGTAGCGATGCTTCTACGTGGCCTTCCCGTGTTAGATGACCCCCAGGAACAGGTGATTCACCGAAACCTCTGGGCACTGGTGGAGACCACCGCCGTTCAATAGGCAGAGAGCTCTGCGTCGTGCCACTGACTCATGGCCTCTCCCCCACCAGGGGAGTGGGGACGCACAAGACAAATCGCTCCATCCGCTCACCACTACAGCCATTAGGCGTCGAATAGGAGGGTGTAGCTGGGCCATAGCCTGACCCGGCACCCGCTCCACACCGATGCCTATGCGCAAATGCCTCAGGCCAAACCAAGATGCTCGTAGCATCACTAGCAACCGGCGTTGGGCCAGGCATGATGATGATGTCCATCGGGCGGTGGTGAGAGCGGACGACACGGGCTTCGGCCAGACCATCGAGGGGACTAGTGAAACACACCCTAGGTGTGGTCACTGACCCAATGACCGGAGTCCTAGCCCAGATGGCCCAGGACCATGGGCCTTTGGCCAGCACGTCTAGAGAGCGTCATTCCCACAGCGCTTTCAACCGCCAACCAACATCACCAAATATACTGGGGAGACGAATGCTAGTGGATGATGATCACTTCATCATTTAGTACCTCCCCATCTGCGTGGGGGAACATGTTCAAGCATGGCTTGAATTCCTCCAGCACGACAGCATCCGCGACTGGGTGGACCTCAAGAGGGTCTTCGTTGGAAATTTCCAGGGGACATATGTCCACCTTGGAAACTCCTGGGATCTCAAGGGCTACCAGCAGGAGCCCAACGAGTCCCTATGGGATTACATCCGTAGGTTCTCAAAGTGGTGCAACTCCCTACCCGATGTCGTCGATGTGGACATTATTAGCGCATTCCTCTCTAGGACAACCTGCGAGTCCCTGATCCACAAGCTTGGCTACCTAAAGCCCCATATCACCCATGACCTACTCGATGTCGCCATGAACCTTGCCTTTGGTGAGGAGGCAGTCAGAGTAGTCTTCAACGGAGGTCGGGACAAGGGCAAGGCCAAGCGTGAGGACCAAGACGAGGGCCCCTCCATGCAGAGGGACAAGAAGAACAAAAAGCATCGACGCCGACCGGCCAACACCGCGTTAGTCGCCGAAGCTAATCGCGTGGGCAAGCAGCCCCAACAGGGCCTGCCTAACCACTTCAACAAGCTCATGGATAGCCCATGCACCAACCATGCCTACCCCATCAAATACCTCTACAAGAACTGCGAGTTCCTCAAACATTTCCTGTGATAGGCCGGTGGGCCAAAAGAAGGAAATGGCAAAGGGGCGATAGCCAAGAAAGGAGGCACGGTGGACAAGGATGGGGACAGCTTCCCTAACCCTGAGGAATGCATCATGATCTTTGAGGGATCCGATGCCGTCTACTCTAAGCGCTAGCATAAAGTGCGCTACTGAGAGGTGTGCGTCGCCAAAATGGCCGTTCCCTCCTTCCTTTGCTAGCTGGAATCTCTGATCACTTTTGATTAGAGGGACCATCTGTCCCACGTCACTAGACTAGGGTGCTACCTACTCATCGTCGACCCCATTGTCTGTAAGAAGCGCCTCACCAAGGTGCTGATGGATAGAGGCAGCGGCCTCAACATCCTCTACGTCGACACCCTCGACACCATGTGCATCCCTCGGTCAGAGCTTCGAACGGCAAGCTCTCCCTTCCATGGCATGATCCTAGGAGCGCAGGCATACCCACTCGGGCAGATTGACCTACCCATCACGTTTGGCAATCGAGCCAACTTCCACTCAGAGGTGCTCACCTTCAAGGTGGTAGACATCCTAGGGTCTTACCACACCATCTTGGGGCGGCCATCCTATGCCAAGTTCATGGTAGTCCCCAACTACACCAACCTAAAGTTGAAGATGCCAGGACCCAATGGCGTCATCACCATGGGTAGCACCTTTTTGCATGCCTTCACATGCGACCACGAGCACTTCAAGCTCGCCACTGCGGTCATCAACTCGTCTGAGCTCCCATGGCTTGGGGAGTCATCGACCCTAGCAGTCCTAGACTATAACAAACCAACCTCCTTGATGGCCTTTCGCCCACTCGAGGAAACTAAGGCAGTGGGGATCGACCCAACTAACCCAACCAAGATGGTGCAGATTGGGACCCAGCTCCTAGCCAAATAGGAATCCGAGCTCGTTGACTTTCGGCATGCCAATCGCAATGTCTTCGCATGGAAACCATCTGACATGCCGGGCATACTATGGGAGGTCACCGAGCATGCACTATGCCTCATCCTATTCTCGAAGCCCACCAGCAACGCCTGTGTCGCTTCAACAACGAGAGGCATCGGGCAATAGGCGAGGAGGTCACCAAATTCCTGGCAGCTGGATTCATCGAAGAGGTATTCCACTCTAACTAGCTTGCTAATCCTATTCTTGTTAAAAAGAAGAAAGGGAAATGGAGAATGTGCATCAATTATACTAGCCTCAACAAAGCATGTCCAAAGGATCACTTTCCTTTGCCATGCATAGACCAGATAGTCGACTCCACCTCAGGATGCGAGATCCTCTCCTTTCTGGATGCCTACTCAGGCTATCACTAGATTGCAATGAAAGAGTACAATCAACTCACAACCTCGTTCATCAACCCATATGGTTCATACTACTACATAACCATGCCTTTCATCCTAAAGAACGTTGGCGCCACCTATCAACAGTGCATGCAGCAATGCTTCACCGACCAAATCAACCCGCTCAATAAAACCTGATTAGGTCGATCGGCCAAAACCAACTATCACCGTCTATGTTGATGACATAGTGGTCAAACAGCTCAAGCTTGTGACCTGATCGCAAACTTAGCCGCGACATTCACAAACCTCAGAAGGTTCAACATCAAATTAAATCCCGAAAAATGTGTTTTTGGGGTTCCAAAGGGGAAACTGCTTGGATACATCGTGTTCGAACATGGTATCGAGGCCAACCCTGAAAAAATCATCGCCATCTCCAATATGGGTCTTGTACGCAACGTCAAGGGCGTATAAATGCTCACCGGCTATCTGGCTGCCCTACGCCGGTTCATCTCCTGGCTCGGAGAGTGAGGGATGCCTCTCTACAAGCTGCTCAAAAAGATAGACACGTTCATCTAGACTGAGGAAGCACAATAGGCTTTGGAGAGCCTCAAAGCATCACTGACATCGGCCCTAATCCTTATCACTCCTGAATGGGGAGAACCCCTCCTCCTCTATGTCATGGCAAGCAACCACATGGTGAGCGCCACCCTGGTCGTCGAAAGGGAGGAGCCGGGACACCACCTTAAGGTCCAATGATCCATATACTTCATCGGAGAGGTACTCACTGACCCCAAGGTCTTGTATCCCTAGGTGCAAAAACTGCTATACACCATGCTGATGGCAACCCGAAAGCTCCTGCACTACTTCACCGACCACGAAGTCACAGTCATCACTTCATACCCACTCAGAGACATCATCCGCAATCACGATGCCATGGGATGGATCTCCAAGTGGGCACTTGAACTCATGGGCCACGACACCAGGTATATCCCCTGTACCACTATTAAGTCTAAAGCTCTTATGGATTTTGTCATCGAATGGATAGAGGTCCAGCTACCGACCCCAGATGTCACCCATGAGTACTAGACGATGTACTTCGACGGGTCCATCATGGCACCCTGCTCAGGGGCTGGAGTGGTTCTGATCTCCCTAGATGGGAGTAGGCTCTGCTATACCATCCGCCTCCACTTTTTAACCTCAAACAACACCATGGAGTATGAGGCTCTCATCAATGGACTACGCATCGCCATTGAGCTTGGCGCTATGAGACTTTACGTTCATGGTGACTCGGAGCTGGTCATCGACCAGGTCATGAAGGAGTCCTCCTACAAAAGCCCCCTCATGGCAGCATACTACTAAGAGGTGCGAAATCTCGAGGACAAATTCTAGGGGATCGAGCTACATCACGTCCCCCGAAAGGACAATGAAGCCACCAATTTTCTCGCAAAAATGGCTGCCAGGCGGGATCCGTCTCCGAGCGAGGTCTTCATCAACGACCTCTAAAAGGATCAAGATGCCTAAGAGGGGGGGTGAATTGGGCAAATTCTAAAATTCTTTGCAATAATTAAACCCTACTGTTAGCCCACTTCACCCCTTGTGCCTAAAAAGTGTTTCTATTGTTCTACCGCACAAAAGTTTAGCAACCTATGTTCCAATCCTACTCTAGCATAGCAATTCTATGAATGTAAAGACAAGAATTGTATTGCTCAAAGTAAATGCTTAAAGTAAATGGAGAAGGAGGAACACGATGATGTTTTGCCAAGGTATCAGAGAGTGGCCACTCTCCACTAGTCCTCGTTGGAGCACCCATGCAAGGGTGTAGCTCCCCCTTGATCTGCACAAGGATCAAGTGCTCTCTATGGGTTGATTCTTTGACACTCCGTCACGATGAATCACCCACAACCACTCACAACTTGAGTTGGGTGATCCATAATCTCCATCGGATGATCACCAAGCTCCCAATCACCACCAAACCATCTAGGTGATGGTGATCACCAAGAGTAACAAGCACGAACTCTCACTTAACCATGATAAGCCTAATGAGAAGGGTGGATGCACACTTTGCTACTCTTGCTTTCACTAATGAGGCCTCTCTCTTGGATTCTCAAATCTCAATCACCTCACTTAGACATTGCTCTTCTTGGTACTCTCAAGGGTGTTTCTCAGCTGTTTGAATCAGCAAAAGTGATCCCTTAAGTGAATAGAGAAAGTATTTATAACCCCTCATTCAAAACAAACTGTTATGTGCCTCTGCGGGGTGACTGGACGCTCCAGTCAAGGTGATCGGACGCTCCGGTCAGTTCTCCCCACCACTGAGCAGTTAAGTTGTGACTGGACTCTGACCAGCGTCCGGTCAGCAATGACCGGATGTGTCCGGTCACAAAAACTACCCTCTGGAACCTTACTGATGTTGACCGGACGCTTGCACCCAGCATCTAGTCACTTTGCTGCTCAGCATCCGGTTAGTAGCCGGAACCTGACCAGCATCTGGTCAGCATTGACCAGACATGTCTAATTAGGATTCTCCCTCTCTGGGACCTTACTGGAGTTGACCGGACGCTGGCACCCATCGTCCGGTCACATTCAACTCAGCGTCCGTTCGCATCCAGACGACTTCACCTTAATTAAATGAACTGGTCGGACTCTGCGCCAGCGTTCGGTCACACCAGAACCAGCGTCCGGTCAACATTTGACCCTCCATTCATTTCCAACTCTCAATCATATGTGAATGAAGTTTGCTCCAATTGATCTAAGGGCTATTTAGGAGCTACCTAGTGCTAGATTTGATAAGTGTGCACCACACCTAACCCACTAAACTCACCTAGGTCAAACTACCCATCTATACCCCCCTTAATAGTACGGCCAAAGGAAAAACAAAGTCCTAAATTACTCTAAGTGTCTCTTCAATATCAAACGACACTTAGAACTAGTCCATCCTTAACCTTGTCGTCCATCCTTTGAAAACCAAAACAATTTCCATCATAGGGGCATGACAACCATGATTGCCTAATCAATTGCAATTACCATGGCCTAACTTAATTACATCTGCAAAACACATGTTAGTCACAGTAATCTTGTATTGTCATTAATCATCGAAACCTAACTAGGGGCCTAGATGCTTTTAATCTCCCCATTTTTGGTGATTGATGACAATACCACCTTGAGTATGTGAAAGAGATAAGGTTTTCAACATGCTTGGTTCATATAAGCTTTTGATAATAAGAATGAAAGAGATAGGTAAGCTTATATGACCCAAGCCAACATGATGTACTCAATAGATATGAAATAAGCTTGAGTACAAGTAATAAAGCTCATTTGCATCAGAGTATAATGCGGAAGCAAAACAAATGAGCATAACCAAATGACATGACATATAAATACTTCAAGTAGAGAGCACACATGTCACATATCACACAAAAATCACATCATGACATAAAAGTAAACATGAATGCATAATAGTGTATCACACATAAGAAAACCAACTATAATAGAAAAGCCCCCTAGCTAAATGTATCGCTCCCCCTATGTCTAACATACTCGATCCCTCTCCCCCTTTGGTGTCAAACACCAAAACCTAAATGTCGGTCGGTGGGGTTGCAGTAGACGAGTTAGGTGCTGAGGCATGATGAGCGATCTAGAACTGTGCGCCATCATTATCTGATCCTAAGCTCTGAGCAGTCTAACCCTCTATAGCTGGTAGCGATGCTGAAGTGGTGTAGGTCGGATCTGGTATTGGTGCGGCCTGAGACTCTATAGGTATGACTGTGGCAGGTGGCTCTGATGATACAACTAAAGAAGGGAGCGTCTCTATAGTCCCAGTAATAGGAGCAACTATGGAACGACCAGGGACATGTAGATATGGCAGAGTAGGCTACCCTATCAACTCACTGAATGTAGCACTAAGGCTCCTGGATACTGAGATACCTGGGACAAGCAGCAAGGAAGTCTGAGCCAGTGTGAAGCCCGTCTGAAGAGTTGTGAACTATGGGGTTGGCACTGGTGAGGCAAACCACTGGGACACCTGCTCTATAGGTGAAGGAACTGTGTCACTAGTAGTCTCTGACTCTAAAGCCCACTAGACTGTAAAGCTAGAGTCTGTGAAGTAGTGGCAGGCTGACCAATCTGGGGTGAAGGCTGTGGCAGTGGAGCCCCAATGGCAGTGACTACATGCTGCATGAATCCAAGTAATTGTTGCTGCATGAGAAGCTACTGCTGCTGCATGGCCTACTGCTGCTGCTGTATGGCCTGCTACTAACGCTAGAACTCATCCTGTCTAGCCTAAACCTATGCTAGACTAGCTGCTGTCTCCTAGGCCTAGTGAGCCTGATCCTGCCTCATCCACTCAAGTATAGCAAGCAGAGCGGGATCTGTCTGTGGTGTAGGTGGAGCTGAACTAGAGCTACCGGCCTCATGATTATGTTGTCGAGGAGGCATCTGAGGAATGTCCGGGTAGTCATCATCTGAGTTGTCACTATGGTCGCTCTCTACCATACCCTCCTGCTGAGCATCTAACTGCTCCTCTTCTGTAGCTACAATGCCCTTGATAGTCTCATCCTATTGGGCTACAGTCTCTGGCACCTCTAGGCGACGGCACAGCTGGCTAGGTGCACTCAGTCTACTATGATGGAGCATCTGGGTCAAGTTATATGTAGGAAACTCAGTAGTAGCACCAGAATACTCTACCAACATCTCTGGAGGCCTCACTGTAATTGCCCTATGAATCAAAAATGTAATCCAGTGAGCATAAGGTAGCTAATGATGACCCCTGAACCCCTCAGCAAGGGTATCCTCCATCTCAGAAAGTATGACATCCCATACATCAAAGACAGTCTACTACATTAGGGCGTTTAGTAGCCACAACTAAATGCGAGTCAAGCCCTCATGATATTCCATCCTCAGAAGCAGGGTCCTCCTCATGATAGCATCTAGCAATCTGGCTGTAGGAGTAAGATTCTTGGGTATCTTTCTCGACCCCTCACCGAATGTCTCTATGAAGCAAGGGCGAACTAGATCTATAGGAGGCACAAGACTACTGTGAGGGCATCTAGGAGGCTCTGTATGTCCATAGCAAACCTCGTGTATACGGATGGGTGAATCCTATAATCTGAGTATCTCCCTGACCCTAAAGCTCATTAG
Source organism: Miscanthus floridulus (assembly GCF_019320115.1). Lineage (NCBI taxonomy): Eukaryota > Viridiplantae > Streptophyta > Magnoliopsida > Poales > Poaceae > Miscanthus > Miscanthus floridulus. Next base: position 124,887,589 of record NC_089581.1, read on the forward strand.
CCTATAATCTCAGCCTCTGAATGCAAAGTGAATGAACCTGTGAGCTAGGTCAATCCACAGTGTAGCATAGAACTCGTGAACCCAAGATGGGACATATCTGCCTATCCGTCCAAGTAGATCTATCAGCCCTGGCAGGTAAGAAAGGTGAGGATGTATCTGCTCTCCTGCTGCTACTACTATGGCCTTAATAGAACAGACCCTCTAAGACCTGAATGCAACCCCACTATTAAGATATGCATTATAAAAATCCTCCTGCAGTGGTGTATAGAACCCCTCTGAAGCATGCTCATCCCTCCTAGGTGGGAACCAATCCTCAAACTGCACAAATCTGAGCTGCCGCACCTATTTGATATGGCGGCCCTCAAATTTAGATGAGTCACTGGAGGCAGACCCTGTGGTCTGGGAGGTGAACGAGAACCCCTCCGCTATGTCTCTGCCCTTGGTGTCACCTAGGTACAGGTATGACAATAGTGGTGAAGCTATGGTGCTAGCTCTATCTCCTCTGCCTCCTCAATCTCCTCGGTCTGCTATGCCTGCTATTGTGGCTCCCCTAAGGCTGAGTCTCCTCCAAAGAAACACGTCATCCCTCAAGCATGACAGTCCTAGGTGGACAACCATGATGACGCTCAACCTACACTATAGCTGCTCTCTGTGCAGGTGAAAGTTGATCTACAATCTGTACTCTACTCCTAGCACCTCCTCTCTCTACACGCTCTGCGGCAGCTACAACTGCGGCTGCTCTTGCTATATCTGCATCTGCATACTTCCACTTCTTCGACGTGATCTTCTTCGACCCTTGCCTTTCACATCAGTAGGCAAGCAAGGCGGAGGCCTCAGATCCTCATCACATGGACCACCTTTGGTGTTCTTGACACATGCCATCTAAAGCGATCTGCTGTCTTAGACAAGAACCAACTATCACTGACACTTCCGAGGTTTGGCCTCGATCCATACTCGCGAGCTTGGCCCCGAGTTGACTGACAACTGCCAATGAGACCTCAACAACACCGACTCGCCGCATGTTAGAATAGATCGGGTTTATGAATAATTTCAATACACATCTAGAGATATGAAACCCTAAGAAAGCAAGCACTAGATATGAAATTGGAAATGAAGGCTTGCTACCTGACAAACTGGCAAAACGACGAGAAGAGGAACGAATCGGGGAACCATAGGGACGACAATTAGGGTTAGGGTTCCGGTGAGGCAATGCGGCATGATGATTGGGGCTGATCACTAACATGGTGGTGGATCATGATGAGGCAGAGGCGCTAGGGCATGGCAGTGGAGGACAATGGCGGCGTTGGTGGCACTAGGGCAATGGAGTGCAGTGCTAGCGCAACGGCGGCGCTGGAGCAGGTCATGGCGGCATGGGAGGCAGCAAGGCATGTGGTGTAGGGCACGGCGACGCTGGAGCTAGGCACAAGCATGGGCATTGTGAGGGTGCAGCGTGGCATAGAGCAGGTGCGCAGGGCGAGAGGTGGCACGCAGGCACGGGGAGGTGTAGCTGTGCGGCGGCGAGGGCACGTGAGCAGGGCAGCTCGGCGAGCAACACAACGGCGCTGGAGGTGGCGGCTCAGGCAATGTAGTGTGACTAGGGCATGGGAGTGTGGCGAGCTTGAGCAGTGGATGTAGGATAGGTCAACTGGTAGCTTGATTTTATGGTGGCTCACCCATGATTGAAAAGGAAACAGAGAAGAGTTTTAGATCCGCATGATTTCTACTGATCGGACGCTCTAGTGGTAAGGACCGGACGCTGCCACCCAGAGTCTGGTCGACTCCTAAGAGGTCTAAATTCTCTAGAGTCATGGCCGGACGCGTCCGATCACCACTGACCGAATGCAACCAAAGTCTGGTCGATCCTGACTTCGTCTTCTTCGCTTGACCGGGCGTAGGATCACCTTTTGACCGGACATAGGGAGAACACTATTCCAGCATCTAGTCACTCCTCGTAGCATGGTTCACCTCCTATGAACTGACTGAACCTAGGGGAGCAGAGTCCGGTCTAGCGTCCGGTCACTCTTTTTCAGCAAATCTTCAAAGTCCTTCATGTTGCCTATTCCCAATCAAGTCCCAACTTCAATAAGATCCAAATAAACACCAATTGGGACTGATGTCAGTGACATCTCTCAAACCCTCAAAATTTTCAAAGTATTTTGCCTTAGGCTATAATTCTTTTTAAGAAAATAGGCAATAAAAGGGTGATTGAATAGAAACGACAAAACAACATTCATTCATATGCAATGCAATACTTGAAAGTAATTCTAGTTGCTTGTCAAGTTTAATCCAAGGTTAAGCTTCTTCACACGTTTTTCAGCGGGTATCTTAACCATGTTAGACAAGCCCTAAGTGCGTTACCACAAAGTAAACATGTTGTATATTACAATGCAATGCACGGGACAACACAAGCTCATTTTCTAGTGAAGTTGCTAAAATCAAGCACATTGAGCTCATTCCTCAACTGACAAAATGTTGCCTCATCTAGCGGTTTAGTAAAGATATCCGCCATTTAATCCTCGGTCCTTACACCTTCTAATGATATACCATTCTTAGCAACATGATCTCTAAGAAAGTGATGGCGGATATCTATGTGCTTGGTGCGAGAGTGTTGAACTGGATTATTAGCAAGTTTTACTGCACTCTCATTGTCACACAAAAGAGGTACTTTTTCTAGAACTACACCATATTCTAGCAAAGTTTGTTTCATGTAAAGTATTTGTGCACAACAAGCACCCACGGCAATGTATTCTGCTTCGACGGTGGACAAAGCCACACTATTTTGTTTCTTGGAGGACCAAGACACAAGTGATCTACCAAGCAAACGGCACCCTCTCGATGTGCTTTTTCTATCAACTTTGCAACCGGCATAATCCGAATCGGAATAGTCAACTAATGCAAATATAGTTCCTTTGGGATACCAAAGGCCAATGCTTGGTGTGTGCTTAAGATACCTAAGGATTCTTTTAACGACAATCAAATGAGTTTCCTTAGGATTAGCTTGAAATCTAGCACACATACACACACTAAACATGATGTTGGGCATAGATGCGGTTAAATATAACAATCTACCAATCATAGGTCGGTAGAGAGTTTGATCAACCATGTTACCTCCCTCATCTAGGTCGAGATTTCCATTAGTTGGCATTGGTGTCTTGATTGGCTTATATTCATCCATTTTGAACCTCTTGAGAAGATCCTTGGTGTATTTCTCTTGAGAGATGAAAATCTCTTCTCTCATTTGCTTGACTTGAAAACCAAGAAAGAATGTAAGCTCTCCAATCATGGATATCTCGAACTCCTTTGACATCAATTCACCAAACTCTTTGCAAGAATCTTCATTTGATGATCCAAATATGATATCATCAACATACACTTGACAAATGAAGATATGTCCATCAAGCTTCTTGGTGAATAGTTTGGTATCGACCTTCCCAATGGTGAAGCCCTTCACAATGAGGAAGTCCCGAAGGCGCTCATACCAAGCTCTTGGGGCTTGCTTAAGCCCATATAGCGCCTTGGACAACCTATAAACATGATCAGGATATCTAGGGTCTTCAAACCTAGGAGGTTGATCAACATAGACTAGTTCATTTATAAAGCCATTTAAAAATACACTTTTCACATCCATTTGACATAGTTTCATTTCATGATGTGATGCATATGCAAGGAGGATATGAATGGCTTCTAGTCTTGCAACCGGTGCAAAGGTCTCTCCAAAATCCAACCCTTCAACTTAAGAGAACCCCTTTGCAACTAGTCTTGCCTTGTTCCTCACAACAATGCTTTGATCATCTTGCTTGTTGCGGAACACCCACTTTATTCCAATGACTCTTGCACCTTGTGGTCGCTCTTCAAGAGTCCAAACTTTATTTCGGGTGAAGTTATTCAACTCTTCATGCATGGCATTTATCCAATCTGGATCTTGAAGAGCTTCTTCTACCTTAGTAGGCTCAAAACAAGAGACAAAAGAGTGATGTTCAATAAATGAAGCAAGCTTTTGAGAGCGAGTCATTACACCCTTTGATGGACTCCCTATGATGAGATCTTATGGATGAGCTTATAGTAGAGGTGAGTTTCTTCTAACAACCACTTGAGGGGGAGGTTGTGGAGCATCAACATCTTGTGCTTGTGTCACCATTTGCTCATGGGAGACATGAGTATCTTCATTTTCTACTCTCCCATCTTTATCATCATCTTGTGACACATTTGATGAAGAAGGTGGATTGATCACTTGTACATCATCTTCATCATTATTAGGCTTGATGTCTCCAATCAGAATATTTTTCATGGCCTCCCTCAATGGTTCATCACCTACATCATCAAGATTCTCATGTGCTCCTTGGGTGCCATTAGATTCATCAAATTCCACATCATATGTTTCTTCAACCAAGCCGGTGGCATGATTAAATACTCTATATGCTTTGGACTTTGATGAGTAACCAACAAGAAAACCAATATCACAACATCTTTGAAACTTTCCTAGGTATTGCCACTTCTTGTAGATGTAGCATTTGCAACCAAACACCCTAAAGAAGGAGACATCCGGCTTCTTCCCATTGAGCAACTCATAAGGTGTCTTGCCAAGAAACTTTTGAAGGAATAGGCGGTTAGATGCATAACATACGGTGTTGATAGCTTCCGCCCATAGAGCTTTGGGAGTGTTGTACTCATCTAGCATTGTTCTTGCAAGAGTGATAAGTGTTCGGTTCTTTCTCTCAACTACACCATTTTGTTGAGGAGTGTAGGTTGCAGAGACTTCATGCTTGATTCCAACTTCATCACAATAGGCTTCTATATTTGTGTTGTCAAATTCTTTACCGTTGTCACTTCTAATCTTCTTGAGCTTCACCTCAAACTCATTTTGTGCTCTTTTGGCAAACTTCTTGAAGCATGATGCAACTTCGGATTTGTCATGAAGGAAGAATACCCATGTGTATCTTAAATAGTCATCAACAATCACAAGACAATAAAGATTTCCTCCTAAACTCGTGTATGTTGTTGGTCCAAATAAGTCCATGTGAAGGAGCTCTAGCACTCTTGTGGTTGACATGAAAGCTTTTGTAGGATGAGTGTTTGCAACTTGTTTGCTGGCTTGACATGCACTACAAAGCTTGTCCTTCTCAAACTTCACATCCTTCAACCCTCTCACCAAATCATTGTTCATTAGCTTCTTCAGTGAGCTCATCCCAGCATGAGCAAGTCTTCTATGCCATAGCCACCCAAGTATTGTTTTGGTGAATAGGCAAGTCTTCAAGTTAGCATCTTCGGAGGTGAAGTCTACTAGATATAGGTTGTTGTATCTAAATCCCTTAAAGATACTTGATCATCATCTTTCTTGGATACAACCACTTCCTTCTCGGTGAATAGGCATTGAAAGCCAAGATCACACAATTGTCCAACAGATAGCAAGTTGAAGCTCAATGAAGCAACATATAGCACATTTGAGATTGAATGATCATTTGATATTACCACTTTGCCCAATCCTTTAACTTTGCCCTTTGAATTATCTCCAAATGTGATTCTTTCTTGTCCATCTACTTCTTCATCTACTGAGGTGAACATACGAGGATCACTGGTCATATGTTGTGTGCAACCACTATCAATTACCTAATGACTTCCACTGGTCTTGTAGTTCACCTACATACAAGAGATCAAGCTTTAGGAACCCAAACTTGTTGAGGGCCCTTGACTTTCTCAACAAGTGACTTTGCTACCCAAATTTTCTTAGGCCTATTCTTGTTGGGAGGTCCTAAGAACATAACTTTCATCTTTCCACTAGAGTCCTTTCTAAGCATGTAATGAGCATTGAAAGCAAAGGGTCTAGCATGCTTGGGCAAGGGTTGTGGTGGTGGAGTTTGACACTCATGGGCAAAATGTTCTTCTTGTCCACACTCAAAACGCCTCTTTGGCTTTGGCTTTGACTTATGTTGTTGTTGTTGAGCTTGAGCCTTTTTCTCTTAGTTTGCCAAGTACCCAATGCCACTTCTATCCATCTTCATGATGGTGTTCATTAGTAGTTCACTTTGAAGATACTTGCCTCTTGTGAACTTGCTCAATCCAATCTTGAGGTGCTCTTTCTCCAACTTGAGCTTCTTGTTTTCTTCCTTGAGTGCATCATTATTTTTCTCTTCCTTGAGTTTCTTGTTCTCTTCTTTGAGCTTCTCATTCTCAAGAATCAAGTCACCATCATGATCAAGAGTTTCTAGCAAAATGGTGTTGGTGGTTGAGCTTCTCAAGATCTTTCTTTAGCTTCTCATTCTAATTCTTGATCTTGATATACTCATCATAGTCATCGAACTCAGCCACTTGCTTGCCTTTGCCACTAGATCCTTGCTCAATGCTCTCAACAATTAAATCATCACATGATGTAGCTATATCAATCTTAACAACATCGTTAGTAGCATCATGTGGCTCATTGGATAAAAATTCTTGAGCGATAACAAGATTATCATGATTTATCTTGAGAGTTGTATATTCTTCTTTTAGCATATTGTGGCTAGTGATAAGCTCTGTATGCATCCACTCAAGTTTATCATATTTATCTTTAAGCTCTTTCTTAGAAGATTTGAGCTCCTTGAGTTTGGATGACATGGCTTCATTTGCTTCTCTAAGCTCAACACTAGCCTTTTCGGCTATATCACATTTAGCTAAAAGAGAATCATTCTTAGCTTCTAGCTTGTCATTCTTAGCTCTAGTCTTTCTAATGATCCTAGTATATTGATTTAGCAATTTAACAAGATCATCATATGAAGGTGTTTCATATTCATCATCATCACTATCACTATAACTATCATCATCATTAGCATGTTCATCACCACTACTATCATTATCATTTGATACCTTTCGTTCACCCTTGGCCATAAGGCATAGGTGTGTAGAGGATGATGGCGGTGGTGTCGGTGAAGATGATGAAGAATCAATCACAATGGTGGCCACCTTCTCATTATCACTATCATCATCGGATGAGCAACTTGATGAATCAATGTCCATGAGCCAATCACCGATGATGTATGCCTTCCCATTTTTCTTCTTCTTGTGGAAGTCCTTATTCTTGCCATCTTTCTTCTTATATGGCTTGTTCTTCTTCTTTTCATCTTCATCACTTGAGTCATCTTTCTTGCCCTTGTTCTTATTATTGTACTTGTCTTTCCTGGGATTTGTGCATTGGTGTGCTAGATGACCAAGTTCTCCATATTTGTAGCAATCCATCTCAGAGATTGGTTTCCTTCTAGAGCTAGTGAAGAACTTCTTTTTCTTGCCATCAAACTTGATGCCACTCTTGTTGAGCTTCTTTAGCATCTTGGTGGTTCTTCTCACCATGAGAGCAAGACTTGCATCATCAACTTCATCGTCACTTGAGCTCTCATACTCAATTCTTGCTTTGCCCTTCTCTTGGCTAGCCTTGAATGCTAAGTCTTTGTCTTTCTTCTTGGTAGAGGATGAGCCATCTTGTGGTGTGATGTGCATGTACATCTCATGAGCATTGATCTTTCCCAAGATTTGAGTCGGTGTAGCGGTGGAAAGATCACCTTGATGGAGCTTGGTCACAATATGCCCATATTTATCAATGGGGTGGACACTCAAAATTTTTCTCACAACATTGGATGGTTGCATTTGAGTAAGTCCAAGCCCATTGACTTCCTCTACAAGAACATTCAAGCGTGAGTACATTTCATTAACACTCTCTTTAGGAAGCATCTCAAAAGAATTAAGCTTTTTCATAACAAGATGATAGCGTTCCTCACGCTCGCTCTTAGTTCCCTCATGGAGCGCACAAATATTCGACCATAGTGCATGGGCGTCCTTGTGGTTCCTCACCCGGTTAAACATGTCTTTGCAAAGGCCTCTAAAGATGGAGTTTTAAGCCTTTGCATTCCATTTCTTATAGTTCACTTCATTGCCTTGAAGGTGTGTGGGATCCTGAGGTTTTGGGAATCCTTGTGAGGCGGCTCTAAGTATTCCAACATCTAGAGCTTCTAAATACGCCTCCATGCGGATTTTCCAATAAGGAAAATCATCCCCCTCAAAGATAGGAGGATGTCTATCCCCGTGAGACATCTTTATCTAGGCAGTTAAGCCTAAATATGTGAGCATGAGGCTCCGATACCAATTAAAAGGATCAAGATGCCTAATAGGGGGGTGAATTGGGCTAATTATAAAATTCTTTGCAATAATTAAACCCTATGGTTAGCCCACTTCACCCCTTGTGCCTAGAAAGTGTTTCTATTGTTCTACCACACAAAAGTTTAGCAACCTATGATCCAATCCTACTCTAGCATGACAATTCTATGAATGTAAAGACAATGTGGGGGTATGGCCCCCAAGACATGGGCCGCACCATCAGAGGTGGCTCAACCCACAAGATCAAGGCGTGCACGGCACTGCTCGGTGTGCACCGCAAGATATTGTATAATACCAAATAGGCTACTTTTCTTGTAACCCTGCTCCTCCAGACTATATAAGGAGAGGCAGGAGTCCTCTAGCGGACAAGATCCATCTAGATCGATACATCATGTATTCAATACAATACACCAAAGATATAGGACGTAGGGTATTACATCGATTAGATGGCTCGAACCTGTCTAAATCGCTGTCTCTACGCCTTGTGTCACCATCCGGTTCCTGATTACGCGCATCTCCACCAACAAATCTACCATCATAGGATACCCCTCGGTGGACTGCCGATGATATTCTATCGACAGTTGGCGCGCCAGGTAGGGGTGTGCGCTTGATTCATGGTGAGCTAGATGGACCTCAAATCAACAGCACGTTCTTGTCATCAATCTCATGGAGATCCATGCCGGTCCACAACGATGATTCATCGCTAGCTACACTAGCCCCCGCGACAGCAGATCTGATCTCAGAATCACCTCCGAGGTTGCCTTCACCAACAACTCACCGCCCGCCAGGTGCTCGCCATCAACGCCAACCAGATAATGCCATATGCTACTGACCAGACATTCTGTTTAAAGCTAAGTCATGCTTTAATATTTTTCTAAATATTCTCCAATCTCCGTATATCGCCATGATGTTTCTCTGAGCTGTTTTCTCCATGTTTGCTCTCCAAACGATTTTCCAAACCCCTGAACAGTCGCGTTGATGCTCGGATGCCTCCAGAGACGGTCCTGTCTTTGGCTCCTCCCTACACGTGCTATGGGCTCCACGCTCTGTGTTATGGGTGGTCGGCAGCGGCTCCTTAGTGATGCTTGTTCCTCCTACACGTGCACAGGCTCCAAGCTCAACGTTATGGACTATGGGCTAGCTAGGGCTGGAGACTCAGCTACACACTAACTGTTCAGGCGGTTTATATTAAACATAAATATATTTTCACACCAACTGATCACCAAGCTATATACGCTATTTTTTTCTCTAGAGTTCTTATATTTTTACATCATGTACTACCCGTTCTACATGTTTGTATTGCAGGATCATCGTCCAGGTGATCAGACCACCTGGTGCTCGAACTTCTCCATCGATCAACTAGTCAGACCATTTGGTTCATGGACTTCATCGCTGACCAGTTGATTGGACTGTTCACCGATCGCTAGCTATGCGGGGGGCTCCTCGGTGCTTGTCCTTCATCGCTAGCTACGCCGGGGACTCCTCGGCACTCGAATTCTTTGTGCTCAAGGACTAAGTGGGTACACTTCACCGCACGGATGTCGTCAGCTATGTTGGTGCTCGGACCTCACTGTCTATGCCAGGGACTCCTTGGTGCTCGGACCTCGCTGCCTACGCCGAGGACTCCTCGGTGCACGGACATCGCCAGCTTCGTCGGGGACTCCTCAGTGCACGAACATCACCGCCTACGTCGGGGACTCCTTGGTGCTCGGTCATCGCCGGTGACACAAGGTAAAGGAGACGGGGATCCCGATCTTCCGTCAGGTGATGGTAACTATCATTGTGGCGGAGAATGACACACCAATCCGGCTTCAGATCGAAAGATCAAACCCTGCAATCTTAGCACCACAGCTCCTTTGGTTATCAACCAAGTCACAGACCAGGTTGACCTTGCCAAGAAGGCTAATCCCTGCCTGCGCAATGAAGAACACAAGCAAGAACAAGAAAGATAGCAACCAAATTGCAGATGAATGATTAATCTCACGAGTTGGGGTCTCATAAACCGAAGAACGGCGAAACTATTTCTTAACAGAATAATCTAAGCAAAACCCAAAACCTAAAGTAGGTGGTGGCTACTGATTATATAGCCTAAGGGACGTCCAAGGACCCCTCTTCACGTCCTAATGGTGCCCCAACATGTTACAAGGCCCAATGGCCCAAAAGACGACGACGCAGCGCCATGATAGATTCTGGATGTCAACTTGTTTCAACAATTCCCGTTGATTCCGAAGAGGTTTTGATGTGAAACAACTTGGATTGGCTTTCTTATCAAATTAGCTTTCCATCCATATGTGGATCATCGAAAACGGAGTTCGGATGCGTCCTAGGTGACCATTTTGTTGCAGACTGGTCCTGATGGCCGAGGCAGACTCGAACTCAGATTGGACTGGGCCTCTGGCTTGGCTTGGACGTCCTTGCTGGCCTCCTAAGGTGGTGGCCAAGGAGGAGGACGTCCAAGGCCATCTCTTAGGTGTTCTCCATCTTCTTGGGGCGTGCTCCAACTTGGGCCTGGGTCCCAAGGATGTCTAACAAGCCCATGACGATAGTGTAGCTCCCGCCAGAAGTAGCGACAGAATATATTGGTGATTTGGAGGCCTTGCCGATGTGATATTGAGATGGAACCAGATCTATTTGAAAGCTTATCAAACAAGCTTTCCATCAAGTTCTCATTGACCACGATCGCACTCCGGATGGATGAGTTATGGCCTTCCCAATGAGGCACTGTCGGGCTGCCGATGAACCAAAAGTTCAACTTTGATGAACTTCCATTATAAAACACATTTGAACCTACAATCAAATAGTGACATGTACATGTGGAACCAAGTGAATTATAACCAAAGCCACTATGCAAATGTAGGAACGAGCACACCTTAAAATCATTGTTCGTATCCGAAGGTGCCATGTCCTCATCATCCTCCCCTTCTTGACAACAAACCGTCCTCGGTTTGAGCTTAGCTGGTGGACAAGTTATCGGTAGTAGCCAACATTGCTCCCCTTCTTAAAATTTAACTGTTGCCTCATTACAAAACTTGGGGATTTCGACATGACAACATTATCGCTATTGGTGCCCTCTAGTTGATCATATTTTTGCACAATGAAAGGAGATTTCAGAGTTGAACAAATATAGACACGATGCACCATATACTCTCCTTTACAATTATATTTGCCAATAAAGTGATATGTACAAGTAGACAACCATGGCAATTCAACACATTTAAGTTTCTCTTCTAAACTACTAAGAGCATATAAAGTATCAAACTTAATATAACCCAAAGTATTTGAAGAATATAATAATTTCTTTTCTTTTTTTTGGTAGCAATGGGAAGCAAACGTTTATGTTCAGCATAAGTAATTGGTTCCAAAACATGGAAAACTGAAGCATCATCAACTAATTCATCTTTATCACAAGGAACATCAAGCAAATTATCACAGGACAAAGATAAATCAAGAGAGGGTTCCACTAACAATTGCTCTATGATAGCATGGTTTGTGGAAAAATTTAGTACATTAAGACAATTTTCACCTTCCATGAGTGTAGCACCATGGGCATTACCTGTGTTCTCAGCAGGAATAATAGGTGCATTGTGAAGTGATGGTTCTGAATTTGCATATGAGGTTGTGAGCTCCTCATTTTCTTCCATGTCATCCTCTCGCTTATGGATATTATCCTACAGAAGGTTAGTCATAGCAAGAGGAATAACAACAGATTCTTCCTCCAAATGGTGCACCTCATCATATGAAATCAAAACAGGAGGTGGATTAACAAAGGTTTCTCACATAAGAAGTTTCATATCATTCCAAGTTTGAGGCTTATCAGAAGGATCTAAAGACTCCCACCAAGATAAAGTAGAATGTCGCAAAACACTAGCTACATTTTTTACCTTCCTCCTTGGACACATAAAGCGAGTAGCAAATATGTTATCGATGGCAATTTCCCACTCCATGTACTCATCAGCACCTATACCATCATAAGTCGGTGGATACAAACAACCTGTCATTATAAACACAAAAATAAGGAACAAACGGTGAAGGTTATCCCTAATAATCCTACTACACAGGTGGAGTGGTGCTGCCTCTCAAGATCACAGCAAAAGGAAACACCTTATCAAGCTCTTACAAGGTTCTTACCAACACAAAGCAGTGGACGGTACAACCGGTGGCTGGTACATGATACCTATGAGGGTGTGACACCAAGATTGCAAGGGTCTTTTTCTATACCGATCTGAAATATATGTGGAGCTTGGGAGGCACGCAAAAGAACAAATATGTATATGTGGCACACAAGTCAGTGACAGACAGCAATACTGAATAAATGTCTAGAGCACTTGTCCTAGTTGCTGGCCTATATGTGTTCCTATCACCAGTTGTGATAAACAAGAGAGGAAACAAGGATGAAAGGAAACAAGTATTAAAGGTAGCAACGGATATGAACAAGACAAAAGGTACCACAAACAATAGAGCTATTGAGTGTTCCTTATGTGCTCCTTTTCGATATCTTCTATTCTCTTTCACTATTTTTTTCTTTTATTTTTTTCCAATCTTTTTTTTCTTGCTTTTGCTCTTTTAATATTTTTTTCTCAGCAAGGAGCACACAAGAATAAACCACAAAAAATTTGAGCTCAATTGAATAAAAGATGTGGCCTATAGAAAATTAGGACTGTGCTAAAAAGCATACAAAAATTTGTGGGCCCAGAAACTCAATTTTCCTAATCGAATTTCGCAAATCTAATTTTTGCGAACCCAGCCAAGCTGGGATGAAATAGATCTAAAATTTTCTGGCGTTCTCCGTAGATATAAAATTTGTCCTGTTTCGAGTTCGGATGAAAAAGTTATGACTGTTTTAAAGAAGCTGCTCGAATCAGGGATTTAGTGGACACAAGATGCAAACTGATGGTGATATGGAATAGCGGTGGGTGGAGGGATCAACACAAACTAGAAAAGAACACAATCTAAACCAGCAACAAGACTTTGACCTAGGACACAAACTCAACAACAGAATCTGAAACTGAAATATGCAAAGGCTATGGCATGGAAGGTTCTAGGATAGGAAATAAAAGTATGACACTGGACTATAGGACAAATGCGAAACTCTCAAACTAGGGAATAAAAGTGAACCAGACGATATACCTTAGCTCTGATTACCACTTAATGGAGATAGAGATCCTGATCTTCCGTCAGGTGATGGTAACTATCGTTGTGGCGGAGAATGACACACCGATCCGGCTTCAGATCGAAAGATCGAACCCTGCAATCTTAGCACCACAGCTCCTCTAGTTATCAACCAAGTCACGGACCAGGTTGACCTCGCTAAGAAGGCTAATCCCTGCCTGCGCAACGAAGAACACAAGCAAGAACAAGAAAGATAGCAACCAAATTGCAGATGAATGATTAATCTCACGAGTTGGGGTCTCACAAACCGAAGAACGGTGAAACTGTTTCTTAACAGAATAATCTAAGCAAAACCCAAAACCTAAAGTAGGTGGTGGTTACTGATTATATAGCCTAAGGGATGTCCAAGGACCCCTCTTCACGTCCTAAAGGTGCCCCAACACGTTACAAGGCCCAATGGCCCAAAAGACGACGACGCAGCGCCATGATAGATTCTGGACGTCAAATTGTTTCAATGATTCCCGTTGATTCTGAAGAGGTTTTGATGTGAAACGACTTGTATTGGCTTCCTTATCAAATTAGCTTTCCATCCATATGTGGATCATCGAAAACGGAGTTCGGATGCGTCCTGGGCGACCATTTTATTGTAGACTGGTCCTGATGGCCGAGGCAGACTCGAACTCAGATTGGACTGGGCCTCTGACTTGGCTTGGACGTCCTTGCTGGCCTCCTAAGGTGGTGGCCAAGGAGGAGTACGTCCAAGGCCATCTCTTAGGTGTTCTCCATCTTCTTGGGGCATGCTCCAACTTGGGCCTGGGTCCCAAGGATGTCTAACAAACCCATGACGACAGTGTAGCTCCCACTAGAAGTAGTGACAGAATATATTGGTGATTTGGAGGCCTTGATGATGTGATATTGAGATGGAACTAGATCTATTTGAAAGCTTATCAAACAAGCTTTCCATCAAGTGCTCATTGACCTCGATCGCACTCTGAATGGATGAGTTATGGCCTTCCCAATGAGGCACTGTCGGGCTGCCGACGAACCAAAAGTTCAACTTTGATGAACTTCCATTATGAAACACATTTGAACCTACAATCAAATAGTGACATGTACATGTGGAACCAAGTGAATTATAACCAAAGCCACTATGCAAATGTAGGAACGAGCACACCTTATAATCATTGTTCGTATCCGAAGGTGCCATGTCCTCATCACAAGGGACTCCTAGCTCCTCGGTGCTTGGACATCGCCAGCTTCGTCGGGGACTCCTCGGTGCTCGAACATCGCCGCCTACATTGGGGACTCCTCAGTGCTCGATCGTCGCTAGTGACACCAGGGACTCCTCGCTCCTCGGTGCTCGGACATCGCCAGCGATGTCGGGGACTTCTCGCTCCTTGGAGCTCGGTCATCGCCAGCGATGTTGGGGACTCCTTGCTCCTCGGTGCTCGGTCATCGCTAGCTTCATCGGGGACTCCTCGGTGCTCGGACATCGCTGCATACACCAGGGACTCCTCGGTGCTCGGTCATCGCTAGCGACGCCAGGGACTCCTCGCTCCTTAGAGCTCGGTCATCGCCAACGACGCCGGGGACTCCTCGCTCCTTGGTGCTCAGTCATCGCCAGCTTCGTCAGGGACTCCTCGGTGCTCGGACATTGCCGCCTATGCCGGGGACTCCTCGGTGCTCGGTCATCATCGGCGACGCCGGGGACTCCTCGCTCCTTAGTGCTCGGTCATCGCCAGCGACGCCAGGGACTTCTCTCTCCTCGGTGCTCGGGAATCGCCAGCGACGCTGGGGACTCCTCGCTCCTCGGTGCTTGATCATCGCTAGCTACGTCGGGAACTCCCTGGGTGGTCGGATATCGCCGATTACGTCGGGGACTCCTCGGTGCTCGGATCTTGCTATGTCTCATCGGTGTGCTATCAAGCTGCTCCATGTTGTTTGGATCAGGGTGCTGATCTTAGACAGCACGTCTAGGGTCTTGATATGCGCATGTCAGACGATGTCGGCAAGCTTTCAGACTTCTTTGACCCTGCTACAAGATTCATTCTTCATCTTCTAGTAGGCTTGGGGACTAAGTGGGCACACTTCACCTTGTGGTGAATGTGCTTGTTTTCATCTCGAGGCTATGCTTGGGGACTGGCTGCCTGCTCGGCTAGTCTTCTACTTTATGACCCTGGCACCACGTGACTACGTCACCTACTATTAGGCTCGGGGACTAGCTATGGGGGTATGGCCCCTAGGACATGGGCCACACCATCAGAGGTGGCTCAGTCCACAAGATCAAGGCGTGCACATCACTGCTCGGCGTGCACCACAAGATATTGTATAGTACCAAATAGGCTACTTTTCTTGTAACCCTGCTCCTCTAGACTATATAAGGAGAGGCAGGAGTCCCTAGCGGACAAGATCCATCTGGATCGATACATCATGTATTCAATATAATACACCAAAGACACATGACATAGGGTATTGCGTCAATCAGACAGCATGAACCTATCTAAATTGCTGTCTCTATGCCTTGTGTCACCATCTGGTTCCTGATTACGCGCACCTCCACCGACAAATCTACCATCACGGGATACCCCTTGGTGGACTGTCGACGATATTCTATCGACAGACAAGAATTGAATTGCTCAAAGTAAATGCTTAAAGTAAAGGGAGAAAGAGGAACGCGGCAATGTTTTGCTAAGGTATCGGAGAGTCGCCACTCCCCACAAGTCCTCGTTGGAGCACCCACACAAGGGTGTAGCCCCCCTTGATCCACGCAAGGATCAAGTGCTCTCTACAGGTTGATTCTTTGATACTCCATCGTGGTGAATCACCCACAACCACTCACAACTTGAGTTGGGTCATCCACAAGCTCCGCTGGATGATCACCAAGCTCCCAATCACCACCAAGCCATCTAGGTGATGGCGATCACCAAGAGTAATAAGCACAAACTCACACTTGACCACAACAAGCCTAATGAGAAGGGTGGATGCATACTTTGCTACCCTTGCTTTCACTAATGAGGCCTCTCTCTTGGATTCTCAAATCTCAATCACCTCACTAGGACCTTGCTCTTCTTGGCACTCTCAAGGGTGTTTCTCAGCTGTTCGAATGAGCAAAAGTGATCCCTTGAGTTAATAGAGGAAGTATTTATAACCCCTCATTCAAAATGAACCGTTATGTGCCTCTACGGGGTTACCGGACACTCCGGTCAAGGTGACCGGACACTTCGATCAGTTCTCCCCACCACCGAGCAGTTAAGTTGTGATCGGACTCTGACCAGCGTCCGGTCAGCATTGACCGAACATGTCCAGTCACAAAAACTGCCCTCTAGAACCTTTCTAATATTGACCAGACACTGGCACCCAGCATCTGGTCACTTTGCTGCTCAGCATCCGGTCCATAGCTGGAACTTGACCAACGTTCGATTAGCACTGACCAGACACGTTCGATCAGAATTCTCCCTCTCTGGGACCTTACTGGAGTTGACCGGACGCTGGCACCAAGCGTCCGGTCACATTCAACTCAGCGTCCAGTCACATCTAGACGACTTCACCTTGATCAAATGAACTGACTGAACTCTACGCTAGCGTCTGGTCACACCGGAACTAGCGTCCAGTCAATATTTGACCCTCCATTCACTTCCAACTCTCAATCATATGTGAATGAAGTTTGCTCCAATTGATCTAAGGGTTATTTAGGAGCTACCTAGTGCTAGATTTGACAAGTGTGCACCACACCTAACCCACTAGACTCACCTAGGTCAATCTACCCATACATACCCCCCTTAATAGTATGGCCAAAGGAAAAACAAAGTCCTAAACTACTCTAAGTGTCTCTTCAACACCAAACGACACTTAGAACTTGATGTAGACTAGGCCCGATCTTCTGATAGGTATGATAGCATCGATTGGTGGAGACTCGACGTTCATGATCTAGGCTTTGAACCAAGACTAATTTGGACCCCTGCAATCATTACACCACTGCTCCGTTGGTTATCAACCACACGAACGCAATTGACCTCACCGAGAAGGCTTTCCTGCAAGCGAATCGAGAACACAAGCAAGAACGGGATGAATGCAATCTAAAATTGCAAATAAATATGAGGTTTATGATAACAAGAAGGAGTTCAAGTCTTTATTCGAAAGGACTAATCGCCACAGGTGAACAAGATCAAGAACTGGGGCCCTGGTTCACAGCAAGCAGCCTTGGCGGCACAGTTACAGCAAAACGATGTCTATTTCATGAGGAAATCAAGAACTAAACAAAACCCAAACCCTAAGGAGAGCGACGGCTGCTATTTATAGAGTCTTGGGTGTCACCCCCTTGGACGCGCCCCCTAATGGGCCCAAACACGATACACGGTCCAATGGACCAAAAGACGATGTTGCAGCACCCTGATAGATTCTAGATGCTAAATTGTTTCGATGATTCCCATTGATTTCGAAGGTCTTTTGACATGAGACCACTTGGATTGGCTTCCTTATCAAGTTATATTTCCAACCATATGTGGATAATTGAAAACGGAGTCTGGATGCGTCCTGGGTGACTAGTTTAAGGTAGACTAGTCCTGGAGGCCGAGGGAGACTCGAACTTGAGTTGTTTTGGGCCTCCACCTCGGAGACTCGAACTGAATTAGCCTCGGGCCTCCTTCTTGACTTGGATACCCTTGCTGGCCTCCTACCCCTCCTAACCATGTGCCAAACATGGTCATAAGCATGGGTGCCATGTCCTCATCATCCTCCCCTTCTTGACGAAAAGCCGTCCTCGGCGTCGATTTTGTTTGAAGTCGATCCTGCACAACATGAGGACAAACGAGGTTTCCAAAATAATGGGAGTGAACAATGTTGTGAGAAAGAATATGACCACATGTTTAGATTTGTAGCATGTCTTGTCCTACAGACATGTAGTCTGCTCGATTGAAATACACACGATCTTTGCCAATACTATCCTACAAAAGATTAGTACTAACAAGAAACAGATGCTCCCTTTCTTTGGATTCCACTTGTGTTCGAAAAGCAAAACTAGAGGAATATGGCATAACAATAGTGTTGATTTTACTGTCCTCTAGTTGATCATTACTTTGCACAATAAAAGGAGAATTCGGATTTGTACAAATGTAAACTCGTTGTATCAAATATTGCCCTTGGTAGTTATATTTGCCAAAAACGTGATATGTATGTCTAGAGAACCATGGCAAGTCAGCATATGCATAAAGTTTCTCCTCTAAAGAACTAAGATTACACAGAACATCAAATTCAATGTAACCCAAAGTATTTAAAGAAGACAACAATTTTAGCTCATCAACTTCACTGGCATTATGAATAACAAGTCTACTTTCAGCACAAGTGCTCAATTTCAGCACACATATAGCATGATCATTCTTTAATGATTGCATAGGAATAATATAAATATCATCATGCAAGTCATCTTCGTCACAAGAAACATCAAGCAAATCATTTTGTGACAAAGGTAAATCAAGCGAAGGATCCACTAAAATTTGCTCTATCATAGCATGATTGGTGGAAAAATTCAACACATCAAGAGAACTCTCATCTTCCGTGAGTTTAGCATCGTGGGCATTACCTTTGCTCTCATGTTCAGTAGGAGTAATAGTTGATGGTTCTAAATTTCCACATGAGGCTGTGAGCTCCTCATTTTCTTCCATGTCATCCTCTCACTTATGTACATTATCCTGCAAAAGGTTAGTCATAGCAAGAGGAATAACAACAAACTCTTCCTCTAAATAGTGCACCTCAGCATATGAAGTCAAAACAGGAGGTGGATTAATAAAAGTTTCTCACATAAGGAGTTTCATATCATTCCAAGTTTGAGGTTTATCAGAAGGATCTAAAGACTCCCACCAAGATAAAGCAGAATATCGCAAAACACTAGCTGCATTTTTTACCTTCCTCCTTGGACACATAAAGCGAGTAGCAAATATGTTATCTATGGCAATTTCCCACTCCATGTACTCATCAGCACCTATACCATCATAAGTCGGTGGATATGAACAACATGTCATTGTTAGAATCTAACAAGAAAACACACAAGTATGTATTTTTCTATCATCTACTATACGATGTGGTCAAGGAGTAAAGTCACACACTCTCAAGTATCTTACCACGGTCTTACAAGTGTTCTTACCAAAGGAACAGGCGGTGCAATCGGTCGATGACTGTGATACCGTTGTAGCTTGAGTGTAACAGTTGCAAGGCGAACCTATACTTGGTTAGAAGAAAGTGGAGCTTGGACAGGCACAATATAGTAGCAAGGAATAGCAATAATTTAATTCAGAAATTGCAAGATTGAAAAGTAGTCCCAAGCTAGTCTATGTCGCCAGCCTAGACTTGTCCTAGACCTAGTTCAACAAGCAACAATATCTCAGCACAAGGACTAAACAGGATGCAAGCAATTCTGAATTTTTTTTTCACCTTCCTTTTTCTTTTGGTGCGGCTTTTTTTTCTTTTTTTTTGCACCTCTTTGCCTTTTGCGTTACCTTGTTTTTATCTTTTTTTTATAATAACAGAATGTGCCGCAAGACAAGTGCTCGTAGATCTTCTACCTTCAATGCACCAAGCAGCAAATCTTCTTTTTTAGATGCACAAAACCTTAGCGCTAATCAGTCTAAAACACGCATGCATGGCTGACACAAGCTATGGCAAAATCAGGACTTTCCTTTCTTGTGGAAAACATGATTGAGAAGAACACAAGAACAAGCTATCCCAAATATCTAGACTTTCCTTGCTAAATCAATATCGCCCAAAGAAACAATGGGGATGGAACGTGACCATGCACAAGGATTATAGTTTCTGTCTCTCACGTAGAAGGAAATTCTCTCCCCTGTTTTTGTTTTGTTTTGTTTGTTGACCAAAGATAGGAAACAGCACACTAGAAACACTAGAAAGATGGAGAGAATCAATCTGATGGATATCACACAAGGAAAACAAAACCTGACACTAGAAACCAAGAACAAGACCTAAAATGATGAACACAACGACATAACAAGGGATGACCGTTCAATAAAGCAAACTGAAATTATAATATTGTAATGGCACAAAGGGGCTATAGGACAAGGAATATGTGGCAATATATATTTTTTTAGCTTTTTGTGGACTCTAGGTAAAGCAAAAATAGTAACAATCTAAAGGGAAAAAACAAAGTTATACCTAACGGGCAACAACGTCTCTGATACCACTTGATGTAGACTAGGCCTGATCTTCCGATAGGTATGATAGCGTCGATTGGTGGAGACTCGACATTCATGATCTAGGCTTCAAACCAAGACTAATTCGGACCCCCACAATCGTTACACCACTGCTCCGTTGGTTATCAACCACGCAAACGCAATTAACCTCGCCGAGAAGGCTTTCCTGCAAGCGAATCGAGAACACAAGCAAGAACAGGATGAACACAATCTGAAATTGCAAATAAATATGAGGCTTATGATAACGAGAAGGAGTTCAAGTCTTTATTAGAAAGGACTAATAGCCACAGGCGAACAAGATCAAGAACTAGGGCCCTGGTTCACAACAAGCAGCCTTGGCGGCACAGTTGTAGCAAAATGATGTCTATTTCATGAGAAAATCAAGAACTAAACAAAACCCAAACCCTAAGGAGAGCAACGGCTTCTATTTATAGAGTCTTGGGCATCACCCCCCCTAGACACGAACCCTAATGGGCCCAAACACGATACGTGGTCCAACGGACCAAAAGACGGTGTCACAGCACCCTGGCAAATTCTAGATGCTAAATTGTTTCGACGATTCCCATTGATTCCGAAGGTCTTTTGACATGAGACCACTTGGATTGGCTTCCTTATCAACTTAGCTTTCCAACCATATATGGATAATCGAAAATGGAGTCCGGATGCATCTTGGGTGACCAGTTAAGGTAGACTGGTCCTAGAGGCTGAGGTAGACTCGAACTTGAGTTGCTTTGGGCCTCCATCTCGGGGACTCAAACCGAATTAGCCTCAGGCCTCCTTCTTAACTTGGACACCCTTGTTGGCCTCCTACCCCTCCTAACCATGTGACAAATATGGTCATAAGCATGGGTGTCATGTCCTCATCAGAACTAGTCCATCCTTAACCTTATCGTCCATCCTTTGAAAACCAAAACAATTTCCATCGTAGGGGCATGACAACCATGATTACCCAATCAATTGCCATTACCATGACCTAACTTAATTGCATCTACAAAACACATGTTAGTCACAGTAATCTCGTATTGTCATTAAACACCGAAACCTAACTAGGGGCCTAGATGCTTTCAACCTCCATGAGCCATCAACCCGCATTCTGGAAGGTCCGATCCAGACACACCCCGATGCCAACTCGGCGCTCGGGGGCTTCGACCCTAGTGCCTCCATGATGACGTCACCCACCAATGTTGTCATGTTGGCACTCGATCAAACCGACTAGCGAGCATCGCTACTCGCCTACCTCCTTAAGGAGGTTCTCCCACCCAAAAGGACTAAAGCTCGATGGATCACTCGACACGCCAAGACATTCGCCGCCATCGATGATGAACTCTATAA
Organism: Miscanthus floridulus; assembly: GCF_019320115.1. Classification (NCBI taxonomy): domain Eukaryota; kingdom Viridiplantae; phylum Streptophyta; class Magnoliopsida; order Poales; family Poaceae; genus Miscanthus; species Miscanthus floridulus. The sequence continues at coordinate 124,909,350 of NC_089581.1, forward strand.
GCGAAGTCCAATAGGGGTACTCATAAAGTGCATCCCTACCAACCAAGAAAAATAGCTCCTCCTCAAGGTCCATGCTGGAATCTATGGGCATCACATGGTCCCGAGGTCACTGGCCAGAAAAGCCTTTCACCAAGGTTTTTAGTGGCCCGCCACACTATAAGATGCAGAAGAGGTAATCCGTAAGTGTGAGGGATGTTAGTTCGACGCTCAGCAAACTCATTTGCCAGCATAGGAGCTCCAAACCATCCCCATCACCTAGTTGTTCGTGGTCTGGAGCCTCGACATGGTAGGACACCTCAAAAAGGGCCTAGGCAGCTTCACTCACCGACTCATGGTGGTCGACAAGTTCACCAAGTGGATAGAGGCCAAGCCCATCACCAACATCTGCTTAGAGGAGGCAGTCAAGTTCTTCCTCAACATCACCTATGGTTCGGCGTTCCTAACTATATCATCACTGACCATGGGACTAACTTCACCGAAAAGAAGTTCCTGGACTTCAGTGATGGATATGGTATCAGGATTGACTGGGGCTCGGTCGGACATCCGTGTACTAAGGGTCAAGTCAAGCGTGCCAATGGCATGGTCCTCTAAGGACTTAAGCCATGCATCTTCGACTGACTCAACAAGTATGCTAGGCGATGGGTTGCAGAGGTTCCAGCGATCCTCTAGAGCCTAAGAACAACCCCGAACCGATCCATAAGGTTCACACCCTTCTTCCTAGCCTATGGAGTCGAAATAGAGCTGCCCTCCGACATCGACCATGGCACCCCAAGAGTGAAGGCCTTTGACCATGACTGAGCCATGGAGGCTCAGCAAGACATAGTCGACCTGCTTGAAGAGGCCCATGAGATGACCATCATCTACTCTGCTTGCTACAAGCAGACTCTCCGTAGGTACCACGGGAGGAAAATCAGAGGAAGGATCCTTGAGGTTGGAGACCTCGTGCTTCGAAGGACCTAATCGACCAAGGAGAAGCACAAACTCTCTTCGCCTTGGGAAGGACCCTACATGGTGAACGAAGTGATCTGACGGGCACCTACCGACTAAAGGATGACAATGGTAATGTTCTCACCAACACTTGGAACATCGAACAGTTACGTCATATCTTCCCTTAAAAATTCGGTCTTACCATTTTTTTCATTCAATGTTCGCTCCTATAGAGCACCCCGGCCCAAACACTTTTGGCCCAGGTCACTCAGGGGCTCCACGGAGGTGTGGTACCACCTCTCTTCTTGTTTATTATCAAATGGTAAATACATTTTTTACCCAAACGAAAGGGTAGTCCGTTCTCTTAATTATCTTACGTAACTTTGCTTCCACATTCTGACCAATCGCACCCCACCTCTACCTATAGTTACGGGAAGCTGAGCCTCATGGGCCATGCTCGGGCTCTTAAGGTTGCAGCCTACGGGACAAACAGGTAGGTGCAAAAAAGAAAGAATAAAAAATAGAGCTATGCTAGGGTAAAAACAAGGAACGAATGGGACAAGCTTCCCGGAACGAAGTAATTCATCACAAAACAAAAATTGATGTATTCGTCAAATCAACTATTCACACGGGGGATCCCCCATGAATTGACACTATTACATCTGATGGCTACTTCTACTATGCCTGCCGGACGGCATCTACTGATGACACAATTGGCGAAGATAAAGGCTACTCACCCTCTGATGGGGCGACGCTTGGCTTGGATGGAGCTTCTGACCTAGCCTCCACTCCATCCACAAGCTGGGTAATGTCTTCTTAATGCATGCCTTCAGCCACGCTCACACAACGAGCCTCCATCATCCACTACATGGAGACTTGCTTGGCCACCAAACTGTGTGTGTGGCAGCAAGCTTTCAACGAGCGCATAGATGGCATCCACGCTCCAGTCATCGGCGTACCCTCTGTAGATGGCGGCAAAGTCCAGGTCTAGGTGTCTTCTAGAGGTAGGCACCAAGTACCATAATAAGTTCATAAGTTCATGGGCATCGTCCAAGAGCATTTACCACCACCAGACATAACCACCACAGCAAGGGCCCCGCCCAGTACCGCTCCCTTGACTTTGGTGAGCGCAACAGGTACCTCAAGGGCATCGCACCCATAGATGCTCAGTAGAAGAACATGGAGCTCTAGACTTTCCCATACAAATAGGGCAACTCCTGGATAGGGACGCTGCCTACCGAAGTATGGCCACCATGGCTGGAGGATGTCTATGACATCTCATCAAACTTTATGAACTGGCTGACTTGAGTAGCTGTAGGGGTGAAACCCCCCACCGACGTGGTCTTGGGCAGCTTCCCTCCAACAAGGCTCACCCGGTGAAGATCCACCAGAAAGGGTCCACGTATGGCTACATCCCGAAGAAGGCCTCATAGACAATGACAAAGTCGATGACGTGCAAAACCCTAGTTGGATTGAGGAGCTATAGCTCTAGGCCCCACTCATTAAGGAGCCCACGCAGGATCCAGCGTGCCACCTCCTTCGGCAGAAGCCACCCCTTCTTGGCAAAGGCGGCCAGTACTGAGTCACTCACAACGAATGACCTCTAGCTTGACATTACGCTCCAGATTCATAAATGGATCTATGAGTTTTCTCCTCTCCCTTGCTCTCCTCTTTTCTCTCCAAGGAACCGCCGCAGCGCTCAAACGCTCTTAGCGAGAAGGAAGAAGGAGAAGAGGCGGTAGATGAGGAATAGGCGAAGGAATGGGACGAAAGCCCTCTCCCTTCCCCTATTTAAGGAGAAGGCACACAGTTGGGGAAAGGCAAGGGATTAGGGCAAAACCCCCTCTCCCTTCCCCCATTCAATGCGGATGGAATACGACGGGATGTGCCCTGACCGATGGGACGCACCCTGCTCGATGAGACGATGCCTGGTTAGGCAAGATGAGATGGCCCACCACTACCGTATGCCAGGCGTGAGAAACAAGGTGCAACTGCGCATAGGCGGCCCTTCACCTTCCTAGGAGGGACGTGGAAAGGCCCAACTATGGGATCTCCGCCCTAGAGAGACCAACAGGTTTCTTGAGTTGATTGGATAGCTTAGGTGAATGCCGAGAGATAGGTAAGGAGCAAAGAGATGCCTCATGTGGGCCATGTCGACTCCATCATGAACGACGAGCGTGGATCCCAGTCGAACATATCCGATAGGAGCTCCTCAAACCTTGTCACTCGAGTCATCAAGGTAATATTACTAACCCCCACTATTTCTTTATATGATCATTCATTCATCTGCTATCATTCATACATTCATACACGCATTCACACATTCAATCATACAAATCATTCATTCATCCCATACATCCGAAGCATCGCATATGCAGTTAAATGCATCACAACACTCTGTGTTGCGTCATGAAGCGGCAGTTGCCTCATTCAAACATGAGCAACGACCGACCAGGGTTTGAAGGTTGGCCCACGAAGGGCTCGAGGCTGCCTCGCGTCAAACAGATCTAGGGGAGAAAACATAGATGAGCCTCGAGTGGCCCTCGCCCAGTCTGCCCCAAAGCAGATAGGGTCTTCTCAATCTTCTCGTTTGATCCTAACCTCAAGCCATGCCCATAGAATCTCCATCGAGGGGAGGCCAGCAAGCCACCTAGGTTAGTCTTTGAAATGACCTAGGCATCTACTAGGACATGGGTTAAGCAGCAGTGGAATGCCAGTATGCCCTAAAGCAGACAGAGTCATCTCAACCTTCTTGTTCGATCCTAACCTCGAGCCATACCCATAAAATCTCCATCGAGGGGAGGCCAGCGGGCCACCTAGGTCAGTCTCTGGAATGACCCAGGCATCTATCGAGACATGGGTTAACAAGCAGTGGAATGCCACACGAGGGCTAAGCCGACCCCATCATGAACAACAGACCCGGATTTCACTCAAACATGCCCATTAGCGAGCTCACCGAGCACGTCACTCAAGCCATCGAGGCAAGCGACGTTAGCTCAGCCCCTCCAGTTGCGGAAATTGTAGATGGGGTAACACATAAAACTCAACCAACCCCCACCAAGCCCAATGGGGCTTAGGGGCTTGGGACACCCAAACACCTCAGCACGACCTCAGCTGCACCTAGATCTATGACTCTATCTCGCTCGATCCCTCATTGTGCCCAGCGCCTAGATCCGTGACTCTGACTCGCCCGATACCTCATTGCGCCCAGCACCTAGATCCACGGCTCTGTCTTGCTCAATCTTGTGTTGCGCCCAGCACCTGGATCCACAACTCTAACTCGCTCGATCCCTCATTGCGCCCTACGCCTAGATCCACGACTCCATCTTGCCTGATCCCATGTTGCGCCCGATGCCTGGATCCATGACTTCGACTCACCCGATCCCTCATTGGGCCCAACACCTAGATCCATGACTCCAACTCACCCGACACCTCATTGCGCCCTGCACCTAGATCCATGACTCTGTCTTGCCCGATCCTACATTGCACCCGATTGTGGCAGAACCTCCTAAATTATAGGGCCCACATGCACCTGTCACTGTCCAACGACCTTTGACATTTATGCATATGTTTCCGTTAACTTAAGAAGACTGTCGAGTGTCCTCGGGGAACCCTGAATTATCCATGATTTCCGAGCAGGATCACGTTACAGAGTCATTGCAGTATTACAACATTTATTCAAATATCGACATCAGAGTAAAAACAGTGGAAGTCTTACAATAACATAATTTACAAAACAGTAGTTGCAAACCTCATAACTAAGTTCGATGATTATTACAAACCATAGTAGTAGTGGAGTGGCATAATTAATATAAACATAACACACAAGATAAGCATCCTGCCCAAGGATCACACATTTACTTCTCATCGTCAGAACGAACGATAGTCATGCAGCACGATCCAAAACAGATCTGCTCATGAGGCTCACCTGCAACAAGGGTCAACAAACCCTGAGTACAAAAGTACTCAACAAGACTTAACCAAAATATTAACTAATAAACTTAGGAATGCCGGCTCAAGGATTCAAGGTATGGCTTTAACAATAATCAAAGTTCTTTTGCGTAAAAGCTCTTTAACAAAATTCTTTATATAGAAAACTTCATAAAATCATATACAAAGCTGACACGATCCATGTTGAGATCATAAAACTTCATATCCAACACCTTCACAAGCCTTATTCGAGTTTCGGTTATTAGTATTATGATGCTGAACAGAGAAGTGAGTCTCCATAACCGAGGAGCAACGACAATTCGAACTGATTAAACCCAGCTGGGAATTCCAGACCACACAACATATGCAGGTCCCTGACCTACATATACCAACCTACTCTCGGATCCTCTAAAACAAGAATGGGTCTGCGCCACCCGAGAATACAGTACTCCACTAATCCAGCCTATTGCCACGTGGGTACACGCTATTCCCGCCATCTCTCTACTCCCAGTGCACGAGTAGCCATTCTCGTAATAGAATCGCTAAGTTAAGGCTTACCAGAGTATGTGGTTAGTACTACAAAGTCTCACCGCACATAGTTCAACAACGGATGTGCCTTAATCGACACAGGCAGAAAGAACCCGCTCACAAGACCTTCATGTCTTGTGGCTCACACACACCGAGTCCGCCCGGTCTAGATTTATTACTCCACATTCCCATATCACATGATAACATGAGTCAACCAAAATTCCGTTTAAAGTTCGCAGGTGACAGGTAATCACCCGACTTTCATCGTTCTAAGCATAGCCAAGCAAAACTAGGCATATACGAATTTAAAACTGGTAATATGGTAAATATGGAATAACAAGGTTGGTAATGCACCAATTTGTTTTTCACTTGACTCCTAATCACTTAATGCAGTAATAAGAAGCAAAAGCGAAATCAATTTGTAAAATACAAGGTAGGGTTGTATGCATCCGGGGCTTGCCTTCGTTGACGGAAAAGTCTAGTTCCTACGATGTTTCACAAGTATTCGATCAGACCTCAATAGATGGATTAACCTCCTCAACAACTTGATTAACTACCATGTGTTCACCTTCGTTCACTACACGTAATAACAATGCCATGTTTAACATGATACGGAATACGAAACATGATGCTCGATGATGGATGCAAAAATTAACAATTTGAATACAACTTTCCTTCGTGGTACAGTTGCAAGTCAAACAAACTAAATCTTTTCCATAACACATACATCAATTGTCATGGATCATTATTAACAAATGATCCAAGATCATCACTCAAACCAAAATTTCAAACAAAACCTAAATCATTAAAAGTTACTATTTGCTTTTATGAATTAATTATTTAATTCAAAATTCTGAAATAAATCAATTTATTCTAATTGAGCTCAAAATTTTAGTATATGTTTATTACATGATAAGTAAGTGGCAAAACAAATTTCATAATTTTTGGACAATCAAATAAGCCTAGCAAAATCATGGAAATTCATTTATTAATTAATTAAGCAATTTTCATCACATTCAAAAAGTATTGAAAAACATTATTTCATATTTTTCTTAAATACTATACATCACATAGAAGTTACACAAAAATTTTCATAATTTTTGGAGCTCTAAATAAATCTACACAAAAATAACAAATTACATCACTATTCATTCAAATCTGAAAAATAGAAAAATCCATTTGAACGCTGAGTCGCTGACACCATGACCCCACATGTCATCTTCAACCTCCGACGTTGACTATGATGATGACGGCGCTGACCGGCACAAACTCGCCGACGGTGAGATCACCGGCGACAGACAAAGCTCTAATACGTTCACGACAACAGGGCGCATCGATTGGTGGCAAAATCAAGACCCAACAGCGACTAGACCGAGCACAACGCCGGCCATGGCGGACGCGAATGCACGGTAGCGCTATGCTGGCGATAACAGGCTGGTAGCAGTTAAACAAAAGGTCTGGGAAGCATCAGTAGCTTACCCCGAACGGTTTGGAGTCAATTACCGAGCCTAAGGAGCAACAGCATGGTGGTTCGACGATCAGCGCAAGCACGACGGAGCAAAACATCATCGGCGATGGTGTACCGGTGACTGCAGTGGTCAAAATGAGCAACCAACTATGGATTAAGCACCATAGCATCTAGACTAAATGGAATCAACCAAAACCAGGGACGGAGATGCACCGTGGAGCTCTGGCCGCGGCAAATCGTGCTCGGCGGAGGGGTTGCCGGCCACAAGGAAGAAGACGATGCAACTCGAGTTCCTGACAAAGACAAGCCGAATTGGTGGGTCGACTGGATGCGCAAGGAGTAAGCGAAGCTGGAACTAGCTTATCAGTGACGGTGGAGCACAACAACGACGGCGCGGGCTCGCCGGAGATGAGCAAGGCGACGGGAAAAAAACAGAGCAAGGAGAAAGGGCAAAGACGACGGCGGCTCAGGCTATAAAGGGGGCCAAGAAGCTCGAGGAAGTGGCACTGTGGCCTTCACCATGCTAGTGCGATGCCAAAATGGCCATGACCGTGCCTGGAACACCGAAGAAGGAAACGCCGACAATGTAGCTTCGGCGGTGGACACTGTTCACAAAAATTACAGATTTGCCATTTGCCAAAATTCCCAACTTACTCTCAAATTTTCATAACAACTCAAAAATCTCCAAAAACAAAAGTTGTTCAAAATCAAAAGTTCTACAACTTTGCTTTTATAACCAACTCCTAATTCGGTCTAGATTTTGAAATGAACTTTTGAATTCGAATAGGGAAATTTAACGAATTACGCCTTTTTGAATTACTCCAAATTTTTCTAAACAACTTGAAAAACTCCAAAAACAAACTTTGTATAACTTGTTAAGCTCTACACTTTTGCTTTCGGGCTCAACCCCAAAATATCCTTAGATTTTGAAATGAGTTTTCAGGGCAGGGTTTAAATAATGAAAATCAGGGTTTTCTAGAAAATTCAAATCCAAACCAAATTTTGACATGATTCAAACAATTCAATTCAACACTCATAACACAAATGTAAACTTGTTTTAGTGAATGCATATCAAAGTTTGCAATTTGACCAGATGCCTTGCAATGCATATGATGACATGTCATGTTTTTAATATTTAAACACCCGGGGTGTTACACCGATGCCTAGATCCGTGACTCTGACTCGCCCGATCCCTCGTTGCGCCAGACGCCTGGATTCGTGACTCCAACTCGCCCAATCCCTTATTGCGCCCAGTGCCTAGATCCATGACTTTGTCTCCCTACTACACCTGATGCTTTAGTTGGCAACTCCGACTCACCCAATCCCTGGATCCATGACTCCAACTCGCCTAAACCCTTGGTGCGCCCGATGCCCTAGTTGATGACTTCATCTCGCCCAGTCCCTTGGCCATGACCAAATGCCTAGGACCATGCTCCTGGAAATAATGGATCAGAAACTAGGAAGAAGAAGATATGACCACCATGGTGCACACACTCACGCCCGCTGATAAAACCCCCTAGGCGATTATGCCCGAATCACCTAGGGGCTCGTGGGCTACACCCACGGGTGCGCTCGTGCGCACCCACTGTCGAAACAAAAAAAATCTCCTGCTAGCAACATGAAACCCCCCAGACGATTCTACCTGAATTGCCCGGGGGCTCGGGGGTTCGGGGGCTCCTGCCGGGTTCATAAACCTAGGGTCCCTCATGGACCTACTTCCTAGCAAAGGCTCAGGCCCAGCAGATGATGTTGTGAATGACGCGCAACTCCTAGGCTGGCCCAAAAACCTAACGATAGACTAGAAAGGCAATCCAGTCTCCAACTAGAAGGCCTGGCCAAGAAGGAATGGTGCTCGCTTCTGACTCCAGCCTGCCTCTCCAATCGGAAGGCCTGGCTGAGGAGGAACAGCGCTCGCTTTCGACTCTAACCCACCTCTCCGACCGGAAGGCCTGGCCAAGGAGGAACAACGCTCACTTCTGATTCCGACCCATGTCTCTGACCAGGGATGCATTGAACCTCTGCTTATAGCTCTTCTCCGACTAGCACAGTCAGAGCCAACTGGGACCAACCGACTAGGGACGCTCGCTCGGTGAGGACCTAGGAAACGAGTGGAGCAAGTAAAGGCAGGGCACTCAAGTCAACCACAATACCAAGGACCCTACCCTATACACCTGCAGCACAGTACCAACAGGGCATGTCAGAAGGGTGCCCTGCCACCTTCTAGGCATGTCAGAGCCCCAGCAATGTTGTGGGTGCCGATGTTTGCCCTACAGTGTTATGGGCGCCCTCAACTCCCATACTAGACAAACATGGTAAAAACCCCCACACATGCCTCTGGGCATCAACAGTATGGTAGGCGCCGACATCTGCCATACCAAAAGAAGACGACAAAACCTCCCACATGCATCTGATATTAATAGTGTTATGGGCACCTATAATTATCTTGTACCTGACAGCGTAGGCAACAAGACTTAGTAGCATATGTACTCTCTCACACTTGTAAAGGGTGTCCCCTTCATCTATAAAAGGGGACGCGCTCTCTCCAAAAGGAGGATCAGTTAACTCACACACACAACGGATCCATTCACGATCAGTCTCACAAACACAGAGCACTCGCTCGAATACTTAGCATACGGAGGAGCTCCTGTTGCTCTTGGTCCTTTAGTCTGGAGTCCAACCAAACCTCTTGCACCCCCCATCATATTCCCATCTATTTGTAACCCCACAACAAACTTCGAGCACCTGGGCTTAAGAATCAAGTCACCGATCGACTCAAACTGGACATAGGGCACGTTGCCTGAACCAGTATAAACTCTATGTCAATGAGTGCTAGGCCACATACGATCACAACGTATGGCAAAACTACAAATATTTACGTGTTGGTCACTTTCTGCACCGATACTACCATTCAAGAGCTCATATGGTGTCTTCTCTTTCAATGGGTGACAATCGAGGCGGTTGCTACAATAGCAAGCCGTATTGATAGCTTTGGCCCAAAAAGATTGACTCACATTGTACTCACTAAGCATAGACCTTGCCATATCATTGAGTGTTCTATTCTTCCTCTCAACAAGGCCATTTGATTGTGAAGTGTACTTGGCCGAGAATTGATGTCAAATTCTAAATTCATCACACAACTCATCAATTCTAGTGTTCTTGAACTCACTACCCTTGTCACTTCTAACTCTTTTGATGGTTGTTTCAAACTCATTGTGAATGCCCTTGATAAATGATTTGAATGTTACAAACACATCACTTTTGTCCACTAGAAAGAATACCCATGTGTATCAAGTATAATCATCCACTATCACAAAGCCATATTTGTTACCACCAATGCTAGTGTATTGAGTTGGCCCAAACAAATCCATGTGCAATAACTCAAATGCTTTACTAGTGCTCATCATGCTTTTCTTAGGATGGGTGTTTCTAACTTATTTTCTGGCTTGACAAGAGCTACAAAGTTTATCCTTTTCAAACACAACATCTTTCAAGCCTTTAACTAAGTCATGCTCAACCAATCTATTCAATTGTTTCATTCCAACATGACCGAGCCTTCTATGCCATAACCAACCCATGATAGACTTAGTGAACAAACATGTGGATAATTTAGCTTCACTAGCATTGAAATCAACCAAGTATAGATTCTCATATCTAAAGCCTTTGAAGATCAAGTTAGAACCATCTACACTTATGATCTTTACATCATCTACCCCAAATATGCATTTGAATCCAAGATCACACAATTGAGTCACGAATAGCAAATTAAAGTTCAAGCTCTCTACTAGCAATACATTGGATATGCTCATGTCATTGGATATTGCAATCTTACCAAGCCCTTTGACCTTGCCTTTGCCATTGTCACCAAATGTGATACTATCATAACCATCATTGCCATTGGTATTGATTGAGTTGAACATTCTTGCATCACCGGCCATGTGTTGAGTGCACCCACTATCAAGAACCTAATGTCTTCCTCTGGCTTTGTAATTGAACTACAAAAGAAGATCAATTCTTTTTAGGTACCCAAACTTACTTGGGTCCTTGAAGGTTAGTGGCCAAGCTCTTTGGCACCCAAATGGCTTTCTTCTTTGAGCCTATCCATGGTTTACCAATGAACTTAACCTTTACACCATTGGCACCCTTGGTAAGCATATAGAAAGAATCAAGCTTAATGGAGGATACATTAGCATTTTTGCTCTTGTTCTTGCACTCATGTTCTTTATGACCAACTTGCTTGCAACTAGTGCAAAATTGACCATTTTTCTTCACAAAACTTGTCTTGTGAGGAGCAAAGGCCACCTTGCCTTTCTTGAGGATATAGCCCAATCCCTCTTTGTAGAGAAAAGCTCTTTAGCTACCCAAGCACATAATCAAGCGGTCCTCACCACCATAGGCCTTAGCCAAGGTATGAGTGAGCTTATTGACCTCCTTCTTGAGGGTCTCATTCTCAACCATTAGTGAGGCATCACAAGTGAAACTATCACCACTAGATGAGGTGGAAGTAGAAGTGCTACAAGAAGGATCACTAGGAGCAACAATGATAGGCATAGATAATGATTCATCAATTAGGTCACAAGTTAACCCTACATTACAAGTCTCAACATGCTTCTTCTTATTTTGTTCATTAAGCAAAGAAGAATGAGCTTTTTCAAGCTTCTTGTGAGCCTTGCCAAGCTTCTCATGGGCTTCCTCTAGCCTCTCATGAGTTGCTTTGAGCTCATTAAGGACTTGCTTAAGGGCTTTTACTTCCTTATTCAAGCTCTTGCATTCCGTTCTCTTAATGTCAAAGTGATCTTTAGCATCTTCTAGCATGTCAAATAATTCATCTTTAGTGGGTTCATCATCATCACTATTACTATCATTTTAATTATCATGTTCCTCATCACTTCCATCATCATAAGTCTGTACCTTAGTGACCTTAGCCATGAAGCATGATAGAGTGTCGAAGAGAGAAGGCTTCTCATCTATAGCAATGCTTGCAAGTGCCTTCTTCTTGGTGGTCTTATCATCATCACTATCATCATCATCACTTGAGGAAGCATCACTATCCCAAGTGACCACATATGAATCACCCTTCTTCTTCTTGAAGGTCATCTTGTCCTTCTTCTCTTTCTTTTCCTTCTTGTCCTTCTTCTTGTTCTTCTTGTCATCATCTTTGTCACTATTGTATGGACATTGAGCAACAAGATGATCTTTGTTTCCACAATTAAAGCACCTTCTTGACTCTTCCTTGTTCTTGGATGAAGATTTCTTCCTTCTAGCATGGTAGCCTTTCTGCATCATGAACTTATCAAATCTCTTGATAAAGAGAGCCATCTTCTCATCATCATCATCATCCCATGAGCCATCATCTTCACTTGATGTATCTTGCTTTGACTTGCCCTTAGATGATGTGGCCTTGAATGCCACTCTCTTCTTCTTCTCATCCTTCTTCTCATCTTTCTTCCCCTTCTTTTCTTCCTTCTCATCATTATCTCTATATGTATCATCGGTTATTATATCTCCCAACACTTGGTTTGGTGTCATGGTGTCCAAACCACTCCTCACTAGAATAGTGACCAATGTGCCAAATCTTGAAGGCAAGCATCTTAAGAACTTGTGGGAGAAGTCCTTGTCCTTCACCTCTTCTCCAAGTGCTTTGAGATCATTGACAAGCACTTGAAGCCTATGAAACATCTCTGGCACACTCTCATCCTCCTTCATCTTGAAGTTTGCAAACTTCTCTTTGAGAATGTAGGCCTTTTCACCCTTCACGGCTTGAGTGACCTCAAATGATTCCTCCAGTTTCTTCCATGCCTCATGAGCTCTCTCAATGTTCTTGATTTGCTCAAATGTTCTCTCATCCAAAGCATCATAGATGGCACCAAGAGCAATGTCATTATTTTGAAGAAGCATTTCTTCGGCGACGGTGGGAGCCTCTTCATCATCAATCTCAATCTTGGTCTCCACCACCTTCCAAACCTTCTTATTGATTGACTTGATATAAGTTGTTATCTTAGCCTTCCAATAGGGATAGTTTGAGCCATCAAATTGGGGTGGCTTCTTGGTATTGTTGATTTGAGCCATTTTTACACCTAAGGTTGTTAAGTCTCAAATCACGGTGACCTTGGATCCGATACCACTTGAAAGGTCCTAATGGCTAGAGGGGGTGAATAGCCTATTAAAATTTTTACAACAACACTTAGCAAACCGGTTAGACAATCAAGTAGTGACTCAGCGTCCGATCGAAGACCGACGCCAGCATCTTCACTGCTTCCACTAACCGAACGCTTCGGTCTAGTTGGGACCAGCGTTCGGTGCACTCTGTGAAACCCTATCTTTTCTGTATAGGGTGCTAGTGGCACCGTCGGACTGTCCACACTCTACAAGCAAACACTTCACCGGTGAAGTTTCTAACCCTTGCTCAAATGTGTCAACCACCAAGTGTATCACCTTGTGCACATGTGTTAGCATATTTTCACAAATGTTTTCAAGGGTGTTAGCACTCCACTAGATCATAAATGCATATGCAATGAGTTAGAGCATCTAGTGGCACTTTGATAACCGCATTTTGATACGAGTTTCACCCCCTTAATAGTACGACTATCGATCCTAAATGTGATCACACTCACTAAGTGTCTCGATCACCAAAACAAAATAGCTCCTACCACATATACCTTTGCCTTGATCCTTTTGTTTTTCTCTTTCTTCTTTTCAAGTCCAAGCACTTGATCATCACCATGGCATCACCATCATCATGTCATAGTCTTCATTTGCTCCACCACTTGGAATGTGCCACCTATCTCATAATCACTTTGATAAACTAGGTTAGCACTTAGAATTTCATCAATTTACTAAAACCAAACTAGAGCTTTCAAGAGAAAGAGAGGTGCACTGCCACCGTCACATCGTAGGAAGCAGCCCCACTAGAGATGGCTCGGCCACAACCCGATGAGACACGGCAGTGTGGGGATATGACCACTCGAGCGAAGGATAGGCAGCACGTCGGTTAGCGCTAGATGGAGCCAAGAGGTGTGCCCACGTGTGGCCACACGCACGTAGCAGCATGGCGTTGCGATGCAATAACTACGTACAACGTCGAACTCGGGTTCGGTAGGTGGGTTGTGCGGCTGAGGGGGAGCACTGTAGTAACCAAAACACCAAGAGGATAAGACATAGCTCTGCAGGTGCGCTTGGACAGCGCCACATCGGCAGCGCCCCACGCACGGTAGAGCGTGGCTGTGGCCATGCCTGGCCCAACGAGCAGACGACGCCACTCGGCTGGTCAGCGGGACAGCAGCCATAGCTATAGAGTACACCAACCAACGTGCAGCACAGCGCATGGTAGCAGCGGGCGGCAGCGGTGTAGGTAGCCCGTGACGACGCGACATCAGACGCGGTGACCGCGTCCCACGGCCCGAACGGTCGAACCACTACGAAGCACGAATTTTAAAGCGTTAAAACCAACCGCTTAGAGCCCAGTTGAGATTAAAACAAGAGTTCAAGATTCTAGTAGCCACTAAGTGCTTCTCGTCCGAGCAACGAGCATGGCCGGAGAGTGAGCATCGAGGGAGATAGAGAGGTGCCAACAGGAGCTCGTCGCGCTGAACACCAGTTCACGAACCGAGCACCGAATCAGGGTTCACAGCGCGTTCTAGTGAAGTGAGGGTAATTTTTGAGCGGACAACGTGACATCCAACACAATTTTGACCTATGCCATGCTCAAGCACTCACTTTGATGCAATCAACAATACCAAAACATACAACAAGTGTTTAAACATTTTAGCTAGAATTTAAATGTCAAGATAGCATTGTCTTACTACTTTTCCATGCTTAGGAAAGTTAAGGATTTCAATTGAGGTTAAGTACCCATTAACTCTTTTGTCGTAATTTTTAATAGATCTAAACCTGGTTAACTTCAACCAACAAATACTTCATGCAATAGTCCATACCTTATACTAACCCGTAAGAGCAAAATATTTAAGCACCATTTAACTATTTTGCTCAATATAATTCGCCAAAAATGGTATTTTAACAATAGTTTAAGTGTTTGCCGACTTAACAAAAAGAGCTTATCTTAACGTCAAATTTGATTTTTGAGCTCCCAAAATACTAGTTAACAACATCTATTTTCCAAAAGTTAAAGTCGCATTTCCATCTGCTAAACTTGTACTTTAATTTTTATTTAAGTACTAAATACAAGTTATGTTTGATCCTTGTTCCTAGAAATTGTTTTCCGCCTCACGTGCGTTATAAATTTTTAAAACCCAGAAACTTGTTAGGCTAATCCTTCTCGGACCTAAATCTCAGTGCTAAGCAAGCTTGTAACACCAGGGGTGTTACAAACAACACAAGGGTAGAGATGGTAGAGGATGAGATGGATTCCTATGATTTTTTGGTCTAAGGATAGATAAACTCTACTTCTACTTGCTTACTTTGAACACTAGTTATCACCTAGTCTGCCAAGCAATGCTAGCCTGTAGCTCTACGCCATACCTGAACGTGGGGGGTTATAAGGGACGGACAGGGCTGTCACCACCTGCCGCCTACACCTCAACCGTGGGGCATGAGGCAAACGAAGGTAGCCTCTAGCCTAGATACAACGTCTACGCTAGCAACTACTATTCTAGCATTGTACAGGGTTATCCATCTTTATCAAGGCCCTCTACTAGAATATCCGTCACGGAGACGGACGACGAACTCACAAACAAGTAAGAGTAAAGTTTAACTAATCAAAGACTTTATAACCAAAAGAACCATAAATACTCACTTAGCGGAAGATTCCATTGAGGTACAGGTGTTCGTCAAGGTTCAAGCTGGGGAAGACCGATAGGTCCGGCACTTGCTCGAACTCTCCCTCACATCTCTCCCTACTACACAACTCTAGATAGCTATGGCCTAAACCTTGGAGTGAAGCTCAAGTGGGATGTTGCTCTTCCTTGGTGTCATTGTGTTTGGGGGGGATCCCTCCTCCTTTTATAGCCTCCAAAGGACGGTTTGAGATGGCATATTCCGAAGATCCCCACCGCACCGCCTTAGAAAGGATGGGCCCAAGGCGCGCTCGTAGGGGGGCGGCCGCCCCCATGGTGCGGCCGCACCCTAGAAGCGTCGTCCCGGCGCAAGTTTTATCTGGTGGGCCTCTGGGGATGTGCCGATCATGCCTGTAAAGTTTGACGTCATTTGGAGATCGTTTGGTTTGGGTTTGGACCCTTTTTCTCCACATTAATGGTTTTCTCTCCCTTAGACTTAGTAGAATGATATTTATCCTTTGTTCTTTGCGCATTTTGAATGTATTTTGCATGTATCCCGTAAATGTCCTCCTGTAAATGGTCAAATACCAAAACTTATAGAAATCGTTAGTTCTGAAGCCCTATTTCTATGTTTGGTGTCTGCATGCTAAGATATTATGCAAGTGTTGATGGTTAATTATATGAGTTAATCACCGCCAACAACACCCTGACCCAAGAATTACCGATAATCTCCAGGATAACCGCCCATCCAAAAAAAATGTGTCAATAAGTGAAAACAAAATCTGGCGAGCGCCTGACGGTTCTCTAATAACCGAATAAGATACGAAACATTTCACTTTCTCCCTTACCCAAGCTGCAAATTACTTTTACGCTAAAAAAGTTGGGGTACTAATCACGCAATAGGCAATAGAGACAGAATTAGAAAAACAAAGCCCCTATAAATAAATACATCTAATGGACTCGACTTTTGACATATTGGGAACTAACCTCAAGAAAAAAAAGTACTCCAATTTTTGGGCAACGCGTACGATTATACTACCAAAAGCGGCGAGCATGGACCCAGAAGAATGTGATTTGGATTGGATATGGCATATTCTCTGTCGTAATCGTCAGCTCAATATAGTTATTACCAAGCTAAACTCGGTCAACTTAACCTGAAAATCTATCACTATGAATTATGTCTAGATATACATTACTTTGTATCTAAATATAATGTATATCTAGATGCATAACAAAGCTATATACCCAGAAAAGATAGAACAATCTACTATTCAAAATGGAGGAAGTAACATTTATATCTGCCCCGCTGAAACATATTCATCATGCGGTCAATGGTGGATTTATAAACCCATATTTTAAATTGTTTACTAGCCAATCCTTTTCAAGAACCTATGGTTGTTTTCATATTAATAGTCTCAAAGAACAGTTTCCACGTCACCCAGGTCCGGTAAAGCCTACGTTCGCCGCAGCTGCTGATTCAGCATTTGTTGCTATCTGTGACAAAGTCAAACGGCGCCAGCAGGGAGACGAATCAGAAGATTACCACATTGACGACAAGACAGATACCAATTATTTTTAAATAGATCTGTGTTTGGTGCTTAAAGAAACGAATAGATTTGTTACACTATTGTCTTGTAGGGAGAAATGAGAAAAGTAATTGTTTACAAGCTACCAATTTGCTCAATAATGATTTAGTGCACGGCGGCGCTATGGAAAGAAAAAAGTTAGACAAAACTGATGTAATCTTATTATCTTTTTATTTGTTTTTGAAAAACTATTATATCAAGATATCATTTTTTGTTCTATATAATATGGTAATTATGTTCATCTTATTTCTTTTTGATTTGTCTTGTATCAACAAGCAACACAATGATATATAAAAACTATATATGGCGTTGATGGGTTTGATGGATAAAGCGGCGATGGGGAGGTGTGGGTGCGGCAGGTGTCCACGCCGTTGGCATGGCAGGGGATCGGACCGCGCGGCCGTCCTGGAGCGGCTGCCGCTGCGCTACGACCGTTCGGGATGGTGGAGATGGCCATGGCTGCACGGACCTGGACTGGATGTGATATGATGACACTGAAGAAGCAGATCGAAGCGATCAGGTTGAGATTTTCCGCAAGCAAGCGTGTCACTGGCCAGCCATCGTGCATAGAGCATCATCTGCAATTCTGCATGCCTTGCACTTTCGATTGGCTCCAAGTTGTTTTAGAAGCTACTTTCTCCATCTTAAAAAAAAGAGAGAGACGCTATAGAAATCGTGCTGATCAAATTTTTTAACGTTAACTAGATTTATAAAAAAATATGTGCAATATTTATATCTCTAAATAAATTTATTATGAAAGTATATTGAACAATCAAGTTAATGATATTAATTATGTAACATAAATATTAATATTTTATTAATATTTCATAAAAAAAAGTTTGTCTCGTTCCCACTATTAGCATGAAACGGTAGGAATTTTCAGAGTACGCCTGCAAATTTGTGGACGAAATCTAAATTTGCATCTACAATGTGAAATTATCTCAAACCCAGCTTTTTTTTTCTTGGGTAACATAGTACAGACGCTAAAAAACACTCCACTTTACTACCTATCGTATCTGAACACGGAAAAGCTCGCAGTCACACAAGGTGTGATCAACGCACCACAAAGGATTCTGATTGAAATTCCTTGTCTAAATCAGCAACAAGATAAGATGATACTCCAGCATTTTGTTGACCAATTCTTGATCTCAGCTTTTAATCGTGGCTGTTACTTCAGATTTTTCAGAAGATAACCTGCCTGATCTCGACGAGTCAGTCTCGTATTGCCACTGAAACATGCCCCTACAAGATTTATCGTCAGGAGCCTGATTGCTTGGAACGAACGGTTTCGTTTCACCCACAGCCGCGGTCTCTTTTCAGGGTCATATTCGTGGCTTCTCTTGTGACTCTAATCTAGCGTCGTTTCAGTGTCCTTTCAGAAAACCACCTCTCTGTTTTTCATCTCCAACCCCGAAAGCGTGGACTGCTCCAATATACGTTGCTCCAATCAGTGATCAATTGCAGATTGAATTACAAGGTCTACTAGGCTAGTGTTCATTTGGCAAGTCGTATGATGGCCACCGTTAAAGTGACTAATAACTTTACCTAGACAAGTTAAGGCTACTTGCACTGTCGAGAAGAGAAACACACTTTGGTCATGTTTGCTGTTTGGTTTGGCTTGTGTCCACAGTGCGGCGCAGTACGCCATTTGCTCAGTTGAGAAGAGAAACACACTTGATCCTTTGGTGGCCCCCATCCGGACGCCCACGGCTGCCCACCCCACATGCCTGATGAGTCTGACCTCATGTTGCACCTATCGCCGCCTGCCTCGCTTGTCCCGCATACTGCAACTATGCGCCTACCCACCCGCCCCCACATGGTGCTGTACGTACAGACGCAAGCCTGTGCCTGCTGATGCGCTCCTCGCTTTGCTTACTAGCATGCAGGTGGGGAGCATGTCTACGGGCCTGTTCGGCTAGAATTAAAGCCAGCTGATAAGTCAACTGAAGCTGTTTTGTTTGTGAGAGAAAAATACTGTAGATTCTAGCTGATAAGCTGGCTGATAAGTTCAAGCGAACAGGCCCTACATTTACAACACCATATCTACTTTTGCAACATCCAGATGAAACACATGCAATATTCAGATGAAACATACATCTGAAACGCATGAAACATATTGCTAATGAAAACACTTGCAACATATGTCTGAAACAGGTGAAACATTTAAAACATACAGTTGCAACATATGTGTATAGACAATGTAACATATGCAACGTCCAGATAAAACACTTGCAACATACGTTTGAAATATATGAAACATTTGAAACATACACTTGCAACATACGTGTATAGCCATTGTAACATATGAAACATACAGATAAAACACTTGCAACATATGTCTGAAATAGATGAAACATTTAAAACATACACTTGCAACATGCGTGTATAGCCAATGCAACATATACAATATCCAGATGAAATACATGCAACACCAGGTGAAACATACATCTGAAACACATAAAAACATACAAAGCTCGATGCCATGAAGTGACGAAAAAATTTAGGCCATCACTCAACTGCTAACGATCAACCGTCGTGGAAGCAGCAAACGGTGCATGCAAACGTGCGGGATTGGCCCGTCCGTTGTGTGGGAGAACTATGGTACCAATGGTGTGTGGCTTCAGGCGCTGAAAAAATCACGGTAGCCGCAACGTGTTTGGCATGATTGTAGCGTTCTGCCACCGAGAATCCACAGTGGTTTACTGCTAGTTGTATAGCCCTAGGAAACTTGACTTTGATGGAACACAACGTATGACACATAGCACATAGAGGTGATTAATATGTTCACAATAAAGATCAACTTGACACAAATTAAATGACTAGTAGAAGATACACATTCGCCTTGCTTCTTTGATCCTGACTCGACGTGACCTGGTGGTTGCTTGGGTACAAAACAAAGATGTGACGTGTCCACATTGGGTTGGCACCACGTGGCGCTAGGGCTTCGTCCTCGTATTAATTTACTCCATGAACTATGTGTTTGAGTTGCTTCTTATGGTTCTTTGTGCACCAAATCAAAAGAATTTGAACGAATTCAAATTCTATTTTTCAACCATAAATGAAACCTAGTAGAAAGGGAATTGGAAAAGGTAAAAGACCAACAGGCTGAATTCCCCGTGCGGCCTCTCTCCCTCTAGCGTGAATACCAGCCCGCGTAGCGGCCTATTACCACGCGGAAGCGCACGCCCTAGTTCCGCGCCGCTAAT
Organism: Miscanthus floridulus; assembly: GCF_019320115.1. Lineage (NCBI taxonomy): Eukaryota > Viridiplantae > Streptophyta > Magnoliopsida > Poales > Poaceae > Miscanthus > Miscanthus floridulus. The sequence goes on from NC_089581.1 coordinate 124,929,724, forward strand.
CGCCGAGTCGCACAAGCCACAGGCCCACAGCCGACCTCACCTAGCCCATTAGCTTCTTCCCTCGCTCTCCCTTTTTCCAATTTTGCCTTTCTTCTCCACGCGAGCACACGACTCGCCGGCAAAATTTCCGCCCATTGCCGACCAATAATCCTCGCCATCAGCCGTACCTACCTCCTCCCTAACTCCCTTGCGATGTCCACTGCATGGTCAAAAACCTCTCGAACCTGGCCAACCAGGCGCACATGTGCGCGTACAAAAGCTTGCCGACGATGACACCGGCATTGCCCCGCGCCTCCGGCATTAGGGCTCATAGGCTGCAACATCCAGGGCACGACCGCCAACGTCTAGGGGTGGCTATTCTGCAACATACAGATGACACCATAATCTGTCTGAGACATGACGTTGAGGGAGCTAGGAACATGTCACGACTTCACTCAGATAGAAGGAATCAAGGCGATTCCAGGTTGGAAGAGGAAGAATAGAGGAAGATTTGGGAGGAATCAGCTGGGATTTCAGAGTTCTGTTTTTTCGTAACTGCTCAGTTTGTTACAACGGTTTATATCATTACCGTGACCGACTTCACAAGATGGGCCAAGCCCAGCTACCAGCTATCAGGCCAAGCCCAGTATAGATCTATTGAGCTTGCTTAGCCACTAGTAGTTGTGACATTGCCCTCTCCTTTGGCAACAGCTTGGGGGCAAGCTGTCCAATATCGGCGAAGCATGTCATGCTCATCTTCCCAAGAAGCCATAGACTTAGGCTGATTAGCCCATTCTACCAATACTTGCTTGACCAGAGAACCACCCCTTTAGATTGCTCAAGACGACCGAATCTGAATAGGGATAACTTGAGCAGCTAGGTCAGTAGCAACAACATGCAGAGAATCAAGTACCTCAATTCCTGGTGGTATATGCTTCTTCAACTGTGAGACATGCACCACTGGATGAATAGCAGCTGAAGGAGGTAATTGAAGCTTATAAGCAACTAATCCAACCCTGGACAAAATCTTATAAGGCCCAAAATACTGGAAGGATAGCTTGTGATTACTGTGAAATGCCACAGATGATTGTATATGAGGTTGAAGCTTCAAGTATACTAGATCCCCTTCACTAAACTCCCTCTTTGATCGATTTTTGTCTGATTGGTTCTTCATTCGCTGTTGGGCTCTTAGTAGCTGCTGTTGTATCAATTTGGTCAACAAGTTCCTTTCTGTGAGCCATGATGCCAGATCAGGAACAGTAACTTCCAATGGATCATAGATGCCCAAATGCCTTGGAGGATGCCCATACAACACTTCAAAGGGAGTGGTTTGCAAAGCTGAGTGATATGTAGTGTTGTACCAAAACTTAGCTAATGGTAACCACTTGTGCCACTCCTTTGGACAGGAATGAATTGTGCATCTAAGAAATGCCTCTAAACACTGATTGACCTTCTTAGTTTGGCCATCCGTTTGTGGATGGTAAGAGGAGCTCATGAGAAGTTTAGTGTCTGACAGCGTGAATAACTGCTGCCATAATGCACTTGTGAAAATCCTATCCCTATCAGAGATGATGGCACTAGGCAACACATGAAGCTTATATATATTGTTGAAATAGGTCTGAGCAACCTGTAATGCAGTGTATGGATAGGAAAGAGGCAAAAAATGTGCACTTTTGAGAACTTATCCACCACCACTAGGATGACATCCCACTTGTATGACTTGGGTAATCCTTCTATGAAATCTAAGCTCACAGTGTGCCAAGCTTGCTCTGGTACTGGCACGGGTTGTAGTAACCTAGGCAGTTTCACATGTTCATGCTTAGCTTGCTGACAGATCTGATAGCCTTGGACAAAGTGGGTGATGGTTTGTTTGAGTTTTGGCCAGGCAAAAAGAGCCTTAATCCTCTGATAAGTAGCTTGAACTCCAGAATGCCCTCCTACTGCACCAGCATGTAAAGCTTGCATAATATGTTGATGAGCTATAGTGTTATTGCCCACCCAGATTCTGCCCTTTTTCTTGATGATGCCATTGTGCAGACTAAACCCTCTTGAGTTTTCCTCATGCACGCTAAGCTCAGCCAACAACTATTTAGCTTCATCATCATCCTCATAACCTTGTTGAAGCCTGTTCAACCAAGCTGGTGTACTTAATGAAATAGCAAGGATAACAGATTCTTCCATTACCCTGGATAAGGCATCAACAACAGCATTAGTGATTCCTTTCTTGTACTGAATTGTGTACCTAAAGTCCATCAATTTTAGTAGAGCCTTTTGTTGAACCTTGGACACTACTTTTTTATTCTCCAAGTGCAACGAGCTTTTGTGGTCCGTCCTGATCAAGAACTCCTGTCCATGCAAATATGACCTCCACTTCTCTATTACCATGATGATAGCAAGACACTCCTTCTCATAGGTAGAGAATGCCCTGGACCTAGAGCTAAAAGATTTGCTCAGAAATGATATGGGATGGCCATTCTGCATCAGTACTGCTCCCATACCTAATTTACTTGCATCAGTTTCAATTACAAAAGGACGACTAAAATCTGGTATTGCCAGAACTAGGGCTTCTGTCAAAGCTTTCTTAAGCAGCATAAAAGCCTCCTGAGCTACTAGGGTCCACTGAAATTGCACTCCCTTTTTCACCATTTGAGTCAATGGTCTGCTGATAAGCCCATAATGCTTAATGAATCTCCTATAATATCCTATGAGACCAAGGAACCCTCTTAGTTGCTTCACATTACTTGGTTTAGGCCATTGAGTTACTTCCTGAATCTTAGAAGGTTCAGTAGCTACTCCTTCTGATGACACAATGTGGCCCAAATACTCTAATGATCTCTGTGCAAAAGCACACTTCGACTTCTTTAGAAGGAACTGATTGTTCTATAATATTCTGAATACTTCTTGTAGGTGATGCACATGCTCTTCCATAGTCTCACTGAATACCAAGATGTCATCCATAAAAATGAGCACACATTTCCTCAAGAGGGGAGCAAAAATATTGTTCATGGCACCTTGGAATGTAGCTGGAGCATTGGTCAGTCCAAAGGGCATGACCCTAAACTCATACAACCTACTATGAGTTCTAAATGTAGTCTTGAGCTCATCACCTTCAACAATTCTTATTTGATGATAACCAGACTTGCAATCCAACTTAGAGAAATATGAAGCCCCAACCAATTCATCCAATAACTCATCCACAATAGGAAGGGGATGCTTATTCTTCACAGTGATGTTGTTCAGGTGCCTATAATCAACACAGAATCTCCAGGACCCATCCTTTTTCTTGACTAACAAGACTGGAGAGGCAAAAGAACTCACACTGTGTCTTATAATTCTAGATTTAAGCATCTCATTCACCTACCTTTCTATTTCATCTTTTTGTTGAGGAGCATACCTATAGGGCCTAACATTCACAGGTTGAGCCCTAGGTATGAGAGGGATGTGATGATCAAATGCCCTCTGAAGTGGTAAACCAGTAGGTTCCTGAAACAGATGATTGTACTGCTGGAGTAATGACTGAACTGGTTGAGGGAGCAGATTATCATCCTTAGTCTCAGGCTGGGTGATGTCCTCAATCACAGCAATAGATTGTTGAGGGTCACTGGACTGCCCTAGAAGAGACTAAATATGCTACAATTCCAACATGTGGGTGATAGCACCTCTTTTAAGTAGCCCTTTTAACTTATAAGCAGGAACCTAAGAACAAACCGTCAAGTCATCCTTGACTCCTTGCAACAAAATTCTCTTGTTATGATGAGTGAATTTCATCCACTTTTTCTTCCAATGGAACCACATGGGACTATGTTCCTCTAACCAATCTGCTCCCAAGATGAGGTCATAGCCTTTGAAAGACAATACTCTAGCATCAAAATGGAAGTTGTGGCCCTGCACAACCCACTGCAACTATGGAGTGACTTTGTCAAATAATAATGAACTACCATCAACTACCATGAAATTGAGAGAATCACAGTCATGCTGGGCTAAGTTCAATCGTTCCACTAGGTCAGAGTTGATAAAGGTGCCTGAGCTGCCAAAATCCAAAAGGATCAGAATCTCTTATTGATTAATACAACCTCTAAACCTAAGAGTCCTACTCCTCTTTGATGGTTGAGGTTGTGGCTGCACTGCCATGACCACTTGACCGGCATTAGCTTCTGTATCCTCATCATCTGTTGCATAATCAGCTTTAGGTTCCACATGCACTACATCCATAAATTCTTGCAACACATGAATCGACACATGAGTGGGGCATTTGTGTCCACGGCTAGTCCACTTCTCACCACACATGAAGCATAAATTATTGGCTCTCCTGAATGACCTCAATGTAGCCAACTTATCTTCAACATCTCCATTCTTGACATCATCCTTCTTGGTCGCAGCTTTGGGCTTATCAGCGTTTTGAGACTTGGTACCCTGAAACTTGCTATGCTCTAACTTATGAGAAAATTTTGGCCTCTGCAACTCCAATTCCATTTCCTACAAAGAAGCTAATTCACTGGCAATCTACACAGTCCTTGGTCGGAGCAGAGCAATAGCAGATCAGATCTCCTCCTTAAGACCTCCCAAGAATCGTGTGACAAAGAAAGTATCATCATAAGCAGGATTATACAACAAGATCCCATGGGCTAATTCCTCAAATTTTGTCTGATAGTCATGAACTGAACCAGACTGCTTAAGAGAATCCAAATGCCTCAACTACATTGGATATTGGTCTTGATCATATTTGGCAAGCACTGCCTTCACCAAGTCATCCCAATTTTGAAACCGACCACAACGTTCCTTTGACTGAAGCCAAATAGAAGCGGGAGCCACAAAATTCAGGGCGACAAAGCGTGTCTTCAAAAATGGTGCTACCGAGTAAATTTCAAAATACAGCTCGCACTGATCACACCACCAACGAGGGTTCGAGCCATCAAACTTTGGGAACTCCATTTTTGGCAATGGCAGATGGCAACCCCCACAATCCTGATCTAAACTCGCTCCATCAACAAAACGTGGAGGGGAATCATGTGGCGAACCTGTGACCGGATGTGGTGTGGGTCCGAGAACTCCATCACCCTCATCACGGTGTAGAACAGATGAATCATGCCCCACGGTTGCTCTAGAACTCGATGCCGATAGCCGCACGGGCTGGTCTAGGTCAGTCTGTGCGCTCAAACCCATCGGCGGTGGTAGCGGTGGTGGCGCGTGCTCCAAGCGAAGAAGGCGTGCTGACGTCGCATCCGTCTTGAGCAGCAAATCCCCCATGGATTCGTCCACCACCCCCTTCCAGGAGTTGAGGCTGCTCAACTCGCCCAATGCCTTCTTCATCATTGATTGAAAACATTGGGATTACTTCGCCAAATCTTCACTGTTCGTCGCCATCTGCTGCTGAAACTTAGTTGGCTTCGACGACGCCAGCACGAATCAACAGCGACTCCACCTGAACTCCTCCCAAACACGGATCACCTCGCGTTTCACCACCGACTCGTTCAACCTAGAAATGGACTTCTGGAATCAATCGACGAACACCGAAGTGCTTACGACGATTCCTGCCATTAGGATTTTCGAACGTGATCAAGATGGGAAGCACGGCGGCTCTAGTACCAAATTGTCATGACTTCACTCAGATAGAAGGAATCAAGGTGATTCCAGGTTGGAAGAGGAAGAACAGAGGAAGATTTGGGAGGAATCAGCTGGGATTTTAGAGTTCTGTTTTTCCATAACTGCTTAGTTTATTACAACAACTTATATCATTGCCATGACCAACTTCACAAGATGGGTCAAGCCCAGCTACCAGCTATCGGGCCAAGCCCAATACAGATCTATTGAGCTTGCTTAGCCACTAGTAGTCGTGACAGAACATGAAAATGCTCTTGTATCTATTTGAAATGCTGTCGAGGTTGAAGATCAACTTTAACAAAAGCGAGATATTGATGATCAATGATGAAGAAGAGTGGGGAGGAATTTATGTTGAGATCTTTAGTTGTCATTAAGGATTTTTTTTCTAGTTAAGTATCTGGGAGTGCCAGTGAGTCCTAGCAGATTGCACTTGATAGACTGGCTCCTCTTAATTGAAAAATGTAACAAAAGGTTGGATGTTTGAAGGGGCAATATGACCATGGCTGGGAGATCCACCTTGATATGCACTAGTCTAAATAATTCTCCCTTGTACCACATGTCTGTGTTCCTGCTACCCAAAACAACTATCAAGAAAATTGATCAGCTTAGAAGAACTTTTTTCTAGCAGGGGTGGGACTAAGAGAAAATAACACATGGTGAAATGGGTAAAGTTATGCAAGAGTCAAAAGAAAGGTGGGGTTGGAATCAAGAACATTGAAAAACTTAATATCAGTCTTCTATGTAAGTGGTGGTGGAAGTTGGAAAATGAGGATGGGCTTTGGCAGGAGATTATCAAGGCAAGTATTTTTCTAGCTCAAACATTCATAACATTTCTCATAAGCTGGGTGACTCACCCATCTGGTCTGATCTGCTCAAAATTAAACCCATATACTTGCAAGGTAGAAGCATAAAGATAGGTAACGGCAAAATTACAAGATTCTGAGAAGATTGTTGGCTCACTGATAGTCCCCTGTGCTTTTTTATCCCAGTTCTATATGCTTTGTGTGAACAAAAGGAAATTAGTGTAGCTGATGTCAAAAATGGTACAATTAGTATCACATTTAGGAGAGATTTGTCACTAAAATTACAAAATATCTGGGATATGATTTGGTCCAAGGTTGAGATCTTTCAGCTGTCTGAAGCTGAGGATAAAATTGGGTGGAAAATTGGAAAGAAAAATATGTTCACTGTGAAATCTGTTTATAATGCTTTGACTTGTGAGGATTCAGGTTATCATTTCAAATATATTTGGAAAGGAAAGATCCCTGCAAAATTGAATATATTTTGGAAGAGGGGGTCAATACCATGATGAAGATAGCGATGAACATTCTATCATCTAAGCGGAGCAAAACCTCCATGGCTTTAGACAAGCAGAACCCGAAGGATGGCGGGACTTTGGACAAATGACGAAGATGGTAAAGGGATGCTAAAGAAGATTGATGTGGTTTGTATGTGGTGACTTCTCGCTTTTGGTGGTGGTTTTTTCGGTGGTCTTTTTTGGATGTTCTAGGTAGTTTTTCTGAATAGTTAGTGTTGATGGTGGTTTGATAGGCAATCTTCTGCACCGTTACTGCTGGTTAGTTGTTTCTATTGATCTGATGGTTCCTCTTGCGCTGGATGGTTACACGCAGTTTGTTAGGATAGCGTAAGAGCTCGTTTCTGTTGCTCTCTCTGGTATCCTCTTGCGTGGGTTGGTTAAGCGCAGTCTGTCCTCTCTTTTCTTTTCTGACGCTTCTTCGAACATCTAAACTCTCCATATTTCTGTTCTTATGAATAGGAATGGGGAATCTCCCCTTGTCGAAAAAAAATCTGGCACACCCGCTGCCCTAGCAGTTGCCACATGACAACCTTCCACACGTGCCTCCGAGACCTCGTCCAATGCATCCATCGCCACCTAGACGGCATGGCTATAAAGCCAATGCCGAGACCTCCTTCTCCCATGAAATGCATTCGCTGCCACGCACTACCGAGTGGCACAACACCCTCTCCGTCTTCGTCCCCGCTCTGTTCTGGAATCTGGGCGAAGAGAAGCCGGCGTACGTCCCTCCTCATTTCGTGTCAGCGCCACGCGCGACGACATCAGCATTGTTGCAGCTCAGCATAGCATGGTGCCACAGCCTCGCTTCATCACCGCATCAGCACCCACCTCGATCGGCGTCTTTGAAGTCTTCGCTCGCTGGCATGCCGGAGGCGAGGAAAACAACCCCTAGATCACATGGTGAACACGCATGAACACACACAAACTCACGCGAACTCAGTGGATGAACTCCAATGGTTTTGGTGGTCCAAATGTCACACCATTTTCCTCTATCTATTGCTGATTAAATAAGCAAAGAATACATGGCCTGAATTGGCCCTTGATCACTAGGGCGTGCATGCTATGGACTCCTACAGGTCCACGCCATCCCACGGATGAGATCACTATTGGAACCGGTGGTGACCACCGAGTTCATGCTCTTAGAGCTGGCTTGCAGCCGGCCCGGCTCGTTACGAGCCTATGCTCCCATAGGTCCCAGATCCACCGGAGCTACAACATATAAGGCTTTGGGCCTTCCCACAATCACAGCGTGCGATCACCACTACTTGCTAAGTCTACACAGCTAGAAAAGAGGAAGGCCTTTCCATGGACGCAGCATGCATCAGGCTTACAGACGCACTCGACTTAGCTAGTCCAGATTTCCTATCTATAGCCAGAGTAAAATTAGGAGCTAATTGAGCGTGGATTATCCAACATTCTCCCCCTAATTCATGCTCAATTCTTCAACTTGACGACGTCAATCATATCGCGGAGTTCACAGAACCTCGCGCACCCCAGTGACTTTGTCAGAACATCGGCGAGCTGCTCCTCAGTGCTCGCATAGTCCACATGAATCTTCCCGCTGTCCACGCACTCGCGACTGAAATGAAACTTAGTGTCAATATGCTTACAGTGATCATGTAGAATGGGGTTCTTGCTTAGGGTGATTGCGGACTATTGTCCATCTTCAAAATTGGTTGCTGGACATTCTTCCCTGTGATGTCGCCCAGCAGCTAAATGAGCCACATAGCTTGGCAAGCTCCTACTGCGCCTGCTATGTACTCCACCTCACAGGTGGAGAGCACCACTGCCTTCTGCTTCTAGGACTGCCATGTGACCGGCAGCTCCCCTAGGAAGTAGATCACCCCTGCAGTGCTTCTCCTTTCATCAGTGTCTACCCCCCCCCCCACCGCTATCACTGTAGCCCGTCAGCCTATTGTTGTCATTGCGCGGCTTGGGGTAGACGATGTCGTAATCCACCATGCCAGCGATGTAGCGTAGTAGATGCTTGATGGCTACAAGATGCTCCTACCGCGGCTTCTCCATGAAGCGCCCAAAATAGCCTACGACGAAGGTGATGTCGGGGCATGTGTGCACCAAATACCGCAAGCTGCCCACCAGGCTTCGGTACATGGTCGTGTCCACCTTCGGCGTCGTGCTTTTGGTCGACAGCCAAAGGCGCACCTCCATTGACGTTGGATAGGGCTTGTAGTTCGATAGCCCTGCCTTCTCTAGGAGCTTCTTTGCATATGCCACCTGCACCAAGGTGATGGCGTTCTGACCTTGCTTCACCTCGATGCCGAGGTAGTATGAGAGAAGCCCAAGGTCGCTCATATGGTACAGCCGATGCATCTCCTCCTTGAACGCCTCAATGTCCACCGGGTTCGCGCCTGTGATATCAAATCATCGACGTAGACACCCACCACCACGCGCGATGCAGCCGCGCCTCACGTGTACATGTCATGCTCGCTGGCACTGTGCATGAACCCGAGCTTGCGTAGGCTACCGTCGAGCTTTGTGTTCCATACACGTGGCGCCTATCGGAGCCTGTACAACGCCTTCTGCAACTTCAGCACCTTGCCTTCGTGCCTTGCAGCAGCAAAGCCCCACGGTTGTCGGACATATACCTCCTCCCTTAGGTCGCCATTAAGGAACACTAACTTGACATCCATGTGATGGACAAGCCAGCCCTCCTACACCGCCATGGCAAGCAGCATCCAGATCGACTCCATCCGGGCAACCAGCGCAAACACTTCATCAAAGTCGACACCTTCTTGTTGCACGTACCCCATCTCAACAAGGCGGGCTTTGTGCTTGACGATGGCGCCCGCCTCGTCACGCTTCACCTTGAACACCCACTTCATCCTGATGGGCCGCTGACCATGGGGAAGATTCATGAGCTTCCACGTGTTGTTCTGCCCGATTGAGGCCATCTCCTCCATCATGGCCTTGCTCTAGCACTCCTCGCGCCGTGCCCCCTCGAACATGGCCGGTTCCTCTCTGACCGCCAAGAGCAGGTCCTCATCCACCTCGAACTCCTATTCTGCCAAACCTAGGATTTCCACCAGCCCTAAGACGTTGTCCAGCTTTTGAAAACGGAGGGGTGCATCATCATGATCATTGTCGAGGTTCGGCTCACCGAACGGAGGGGATTCAAATTCTACTGTTGCCCCTGGTGAAGGATATGCAGGTGCCGGTGACACACCGCCGCCGCCGCTATGTGCGCCTGCTAGCGAGCCCACGCTGGACATTGCCACGAGCGTGCTAGGTGTTGCCGGTGCTCTAGCTAAGTGCGCTGGGCTCCCCCCAACTAGGACATCCTCCACAATGTCCTCTTGCTCCTCCGTTAGCTCACCACGGCGGTCCACCACAGTCGTGTACTCGTCGTGGAACAGCTCAGTGTTCATCTTGCGCGCACCGTCGATGTTGACGCTCTAGTCCCACGGACAGCCCTCGTCGAACACCGCGTCGCGTGAGACATGAACGTGCCTGGTGGTTGGATTGAAGAACCTATACGCCTTGCTCCCTGGTCCATATCCGATTAACACCATCGGGGTGCTACGGTCATCGAGCTTCTTCTGGTGGCTACCAGCCACCTTGACATGCGCGACACAGCCAAAAGTACAGAGGTAGGTGTCGATGCGGGACCCACAGGATACCCCGCAAGGGAGAGAGAAGATCTAGTCTAACTAGGATTCTTCCCATGTAATCTTAGTAGTAGAACTATTCAGTAATCCTACTAGGAAATCTCATTGTAAACCGATTAGGACTCTGGCCTCCTGACTATATAAAGGAGGGCAGGGCTCCTAAAAGAAAGGGACAGCAATTGTACAACACAGCACTTCATAATCAATCCAACGCAAAGGCTAACGCCGACTGGACGTAGGGTTATTACTCGATCTATGATCGAGGGCCTGAACCAGGATAAATCGACTGTCTCTTGCGTTCACCATCGAGTTCAGCATACGCTGAAGCCCGAACATACTACCTCGGGTATCCTCGTGGTAGGCTATCGGTGGTAAAACATCGACAGCTGGCGCGCCAGGTAGGGGCTTTTAGTGACTTTGCATCTGAGAGCTCGATGGACCTCGATAACATGATCTTCCCGACGGGATCAACTTTCATCTTCGGCTCATGGATCTGCAAGGCGGACAACTATGGCAAGCTTCAAAGCCATCTCCTCAAAGATCCGGATCATCATGAAGAATTTCCTATTTCAACAACTATGACAGATCAGCTCACCAGAAGATTCGCGCAGCTCATAATATCCGATTCAAATAATATTTCATGGCTACGCGCATCCGACTCGAATTCAAGTTCCGTGTCCAAGGTGAAGTCTTATTTGAGTGCTTTCAAGAAACTGAGTTCTTTTTGGGTAGGATTCCAGAGCACAACCCAAAACAACTCAGATTACCCTCAGAGTTCTTTCAAGAAGTCAAGTTCTTTTCCATTTGGGCTCGATAACATGGCAAAATCCTATCAGGGATAGTTCGAAAGGTCTTTCAATCCAATGCTTGGGATACCACTGACAGGAGCCCAGGAGGGTCTTATGCTAATGATAACATCGCAAGACTGTATCATCCACTGGCCAGGTTCCGTTCCTGAAGATAGCGGAACCCAACTAGTCGGGACAACAACAACAGTTATTCTACCTTACCAAGAAGGAGACTTGATCTGCGACATCGAGGCATCTACTGAAGTCATCAGCAACTCCGACAGTATGAAAACTAACACCAATAATAGAACGGCTCACGCACGAGAAGTACTCATGGTTCGACGTCCTTGGTCACCATTAAATCCCCTAGAAGCACCCGATGTCAGGTCATCAGATGAATCAGAATCCAACATATCACCCTTTGCCTAGGGCTACGATGGAGAAACCGAGAGTCAGAAACAAGCTAGAGAAAGGAAAAATAAGTTGAAGCAAGGGCGCCAACACCATGCTAGGCAGCATAGGGAAGCCTAGAACAGATATGAGTCAGAGTTGGCTGAATACGATAGAAGAAAATCACAATGAGAAGTCGAAGGAAGACGCATGGCGAATACGCCTTACGATAAGATTCAAGAAGCATTAGAAGAACTCAGGGCAACTTCATATCCTGGTGAGAAGTATGAACATCTCCAAGACTTGTTCCGGTCGACGATCCCGAGAACGCATGAAGAGAGAGCCCAATCGAGACTACCCACTAGATCAACAACCCACAGGCAAGAAGACCAAAATCAAAGGAAGTCTGCTTTCGAAAGACTTGGGCCAGGTGGAAGCCATAACGAAGAAAGTAGGAAGGAACATAATCAAGGCCACTAATTTGAACAACCAAGGAAGACCAGGAGTAGGGTGCCTACCTAGATAGCCTCACAGACTTATTCCCATCAAAACAATAGTTGGCCAGAAGAAGATGCCGAATCCGAATTCAAAGAAGACAGAACACACGACAGATTCCCCTATTTCATGAACAGGCTTGCATCGGTATGATTACCTCACAAGTTCAAACCATCTAACCACTCCAAGTACGATGGCAAAACTGAACCAAGGCAATGGCTCAGAATATATTCACAATCAATTGAACTAGCCAGAGGAGACGATGATATCAAGACCCTGTTCTTTCCCATGGCACTAGAAATGATGCCCCTCCAATGGTTCGATAAATTGAACCCAGGGTCGATCAGAAATTGGGAAGACTTGCAAAGAGCTTTTTGTGAAAATTTTGCGGGTATCATCATGCACCCGATCACTCATGCAGAACTGAAAGGACTCAAGCAAAAGGGAGGCGAAAGTCTTAGAAATTACTATCGATGATTCGGCGAACTGCGGGCTTAAGTGCATGACATCACCGAACGAGAAGTAATTGAAGCTTTCTCTCACGGAATCATGGCTAGGTGGCAATTTCAAGACTTCTGCAAAGAAAATCCGAGAAACAATGAAGAATTCAGATGAATAGTAGAAAAGATGATTACTGCAGAAGAAAAAACACGAGAGAGGTTCCCGGATAGAAGCAACCAAGACAACCCGGACAAGCAAAATCATCAGAATAACAGACATCAAGAAAGAAAACGTAGACCAGACAATACCGTGGCAATGGCCGACAAATCAAAGAAGTTTTCCAAACCCAGAAGATATGATGACATTGAAAACATACGTTGCCCATTGCACCCTAATGGGAGGCACACCATTGGAAATTGCTACACTTTCAATGATCGATACACAAGAAAAGATAGTAAGGAGAACACCAAAGAGGACAATCAGAAAAAAGATGAAGACAACCACGAGGACAAAGGATTCCAAAAACCCAGGGGAACGGTAGCAGTGATCTTCTCAGGGGCTCTAGATTGTAGAAGCAAACATCAAGAAAAACTAGCACTACGGACTATCATGACAGCAGAACCGGCTACACCAAGATATCTCAATTGGTCACAATATCCAATCCAATTTTCAAGAGAAGACCAATGGACTAGCGTAGGGAACGCAGGCCATTACCCACTAGTTCTAGACCCAACTATTGCCGGTATGATTGTCACCAAAGTACTAATCGACGGGGGAGCTGGACTCAACATCATCTTTTCAGAAACACTAAGAAAGATGGGACTACAACTCACCGGGATGATCACACCAATAAGCATACCTTTTTACGGAATAGTACCCGGCAAAGCAGCCATGCCACTCGGACAAATTACTTTACCTATTACTTTTGGAACTCCTTTGAACTACCGAATAGAGTTTATCAAATTTGAGGTCGCAGACTTCGATTCGTCATATCATGCAATCCTCGGACGCCCAGCACTAGCAAAATTCATGGCAATACCACATTATCCGTACTTATTGCTTAAGATGCCAGGACCCAACGGTATCCTTTCTCTTCGAAGTGATTTGAAGCGTGCTTTTGACTGTGACGTTCAGGCAATCCATTGCAGCCAAAGCACAAGCCGACAATGGAAGAAAAGAAATAGCCACAATTGCTACAGAGATGAGCCAAGAAGAATTAGAAATACCAGCTAAAAAGCCCAGCATCATCACACCACCAAAAGAAGCCGACGTCAAGCAAATCGACTTGGGCACTGGCGATACCTCCAAGATAGCAACCATCAGTGCTCACCTCTCAACAAAATAGGAACTCGTGCTCACCAACTTTCTTTGGGACAACAAAGATATCTTTGCTTGGAAGTCGGCCGACATGCCAGGTGTCCCAAGAGAGTTGGCTAAGCATAGAATTGATGTTAATGAAAGCTCCAAGCCTGTAAAGCAACGGCTACGACGATTCTCACCCGACAAAAAGGCAGCAATTAAAAAGGAAATCACAAAACTGATGGCAGCTAGATTCATCAGAGAAATCCTTCATCCAGACTGGCTAGCTAACCCGGTCCTTGTGCAGAAGAAGAACATGGACGAGTGGCGCATGTGCGTCAACTACACAGATCTCAATAAACATTGCCCAAAAGACCTGTTCGGGCTACCACGCATTGACCAGATAGTCGACTCAACAGCAAGGTCTGCACTATTATCCTTTCTCGATTGCTATTCAGGGTATCACCAGATCGCATTAAAAGAACAAGAGTAGGGCAAGACGTCTTTCATTACTCTATTCGGTGCTTACTGTTACAAGACCATGTTGTTTGGACTAAAGAATGTTGGCGCCACATACCAAAGAGCTATCCAAACTTGCCTTAGGGATCAAATCAGTGAAAATGTGGAGGCATACGTGGATGATGTAGTGGTGAAAACAAAGAACCCAGACACTCTAATTGAAGATTTAAAGCAAACCTTTGAAAACTTGAAGAGATGGAGATGGAAGTTGAATCCAAATAAATGTGTATTCGGAGTTCCCTCAGGACAACTACTCAGATTTTTGGTCAGTCAGCGCGGGATTGAAGTCAGCACCAAGCAAATTCGAGCTATAACAGAAATGGGCCGACCTAGAAGTATCAAAGATGTGCAGAAACTAACAGGATGCATGGCGGCCCTCAACCATTTCATATCAAGACTCGGCGAAAAGGGGTTACCTTTCTTTAAACTACTAAAGAAGATAGAAAAGTTTGAGTGGACAAAAGAGGCCAACGAAGCTTTCAAGAAACTTAAGGCATACCTCACATCCTCACCAATTCTCACACCCCCAAGGAAAGACGAAGATATGATGCTATACATTGTAGTGACTACTGCTGTGGTCTGCACGACAATAGTCATAGAAAGAGAAGAAGAAGGACGTGTGTATAAAGTACAACGACCCGTATACTACATCAGTGAAGTATTATCTAAATCAAAAATCCGGTACCCGCATGTACAAAAACTACTCAACGCTCTACTTATCACCTCACGCAAGCTTCGCCACTATTTCGAAAGTCACAAGATTACCATGGTGATAGACTTCCCGCTCGAAGACATCTTACACAACAGAGATGCGACGGGACGCATATCAAAGTGGGCAGTTGAACTCGGAGCTCTTAACATCGATTTCACCCCATGGAAAGCAATCAAATCTCAAGCCCTTGCCGATTTTGTGGCCGAGTGGACAGAGATTCAATAGCCTTTATCAGATACAATCCATGACCATTGGAAGATGTACTTTGATGGGTCACTCAAACTAGGCGGAGCCAGTGTAGGCATTCTCCTCATTTCTCTAGAAGGAAAACAACTCAAGTACGTCCTTCAGATATTATGGCAAGCTATAAATAACGAAGCAGAATATGAAGCCCTCATCCACGGGCTACGAGTGGCAATTACCCTCGGAATAAAGAGATTACTCGTATATGGCGATTCAGCAGTAGTCATCAACCAAGTAAACAAAGATTGGGATTGCACAAAAGAAAACATGGGTGCTTACTATGCTGAAATACGGAAACTTGAAAAACACTTCCAAGGATTAGAAATTTTACACGTCCTGCGCGATTCCAACACTACAGCAGATGTCCTTGCCAAGCTCAGATCAGACAGAGCGAAGGTTCCACCCGGCATATTCATAGAAGAGCTATCAGTTCCCTCTATCAAACAACCCAGTGAAACAACCCATGAAATTCAGGCTAAAGGCGTTCAGATCTTGGTAATCAACACTTTATGGAGCCAAGTTTTCATCGACTATATCAAAGAAAATAAATTGCCAGCAGATAAAGCAGAAGCCACCCAAGTTGTTCGCAGAAGCAAAAACTACGTTCTAGTAGGAGATAGACTTTACAGAAGAGCAGCATCATCAGGAGTACTCCAAAAATGTGTCTCATTTGAAGAAGGCAAAGAGATCCTAGACGAAATACACTCAGGTTGCTGTGGAAATCATGCCACTTCAAGGACACTGGTTGGCAAAGCATTTCGCACCAGATTCTACTGGCCAACCGCTTTGAAAGACGCAGAAGAACTTGTCAGAAAATGCAAAGGTTGCCAAATGTTTGCAAGACAAGCCCATGTACCAGCTCACAATCTTATCTGCATCCCACCCACTTGGCCTTTTTCCTGCTGGGGGCTGGATCAAGTAGGACTCCTGAAGAAAGCAAAAGGCGGCTTCGAGTACATCTTTGTAGCAATCGACAAGTTCACCAAGTAGATTGAATACAAACCACTCGCAAAATACAGCGCAACCAAAGCAGTCGAGTTCATCCAAGACATTACGCACCGCTTCGGCATGCCCAATCGAATCATCACAGATCTAGGCTCCCCCTTCACAGCTACAGAATTCAAAAGCTGGGCACAAGACTGTGGTTTCAGCATAGACTATGCGTCTGTTGCACATCTAGAAGCCAACGGACAAGTAGCAAGGGCTAATGGGCTCATACTAGCCAGATTAAAACCAAGGTTATACGAAGAACTAGTGGACTATGGGTCCAAATGGATTGAAGAATTACCGAAAGTAGTATGGGGGCTACAAACTCAAATAAGCAGAGCAACAGGCTACTCACCCTTCTTCCTAGTTTACGGGTCAGAGGCCGTACTGCCTGTCGACTTGATCTGGACATCACCAAAGATAGAACAATACGATGAAGGAGAAGCAGAACACACAAGAAGATTAGAACTCGATAGCTTAGAAGAAGTCAGAGTAAATGCTACCCTCCAATCAGCCAGATACCTACAAGGTTTAAGACGACACTACAACAAGAGTACCCATCCTCGATCATTACAAGTCGGAGACTTAGTGCTAAGAAGGATACAAAAGACTGACGGATGACATAAGCTACTCAGTCCATGGGAAGGTCCGTTCATTGTCACAAAAGTCACCGGACCAGGCACATACAAGTTAATAACCGAAGATGGAAGAGAAGTCAGCAATACATGGCACATCAGCTAGCTAAGAAGATTCTACGCGTAAAAACAACTCAAGAAAAAATAGATATGCAAGCCACAAGGGACCAACGTTCACAATCGACAAAGGACAATATTCTTCGACAACATATGTATTAGTTTATATTCATGATCAATAAAGACGATATTCATCTACAGCATGTCTTGTCATGACTTTCAACGAGTTGTTTTCATGAAACAAAAAGCAAAATGGCTAAAAACATGCCTGAGCATCCCGGCCGAGAGCAAAATAGCTAAAAAGACGCTTGAGCCCGCCGATGAGGGTAGCTAAAAGCTAACACCCAAAACAAAAAGCAAAATGGCTGAAAACATGCCTGAGCGTCCCGACCGAGAGCAAAATAGCTAAAAACACGCTTGAGCCCACCGATGAGGGTAGCTAAAAGCTAACACCCGAAACAAAAAGCAAAATGGCTGAAAACATGCCTAAGCGTCCTGGCCGAGAGCAAAATAGCTGAAAACATGCTTGAGCCCGCCGATGAGGGTAGCTAAAAGCTAACACCTGAAACAAAAAGCAAAATGGCTGAAAACATACCTGAGCATCCCGGCCGAGAGCAAAATAGCTGAAAAGACGCTTGAGCCCGTTGATAAGGGTAGCTAAAAGCTAACACCTAAAACAAAAAGCAAAATGGCGGAAAACATGCCTGAGCATCTCGGCCGAAAGCAAAATAGCTAAAAAGACGCTTGAGCACACCAATGAGGGTAGCTAAAAGCTAACACCTAAAACTAGTCGACCGAAATTGAGCTTCAAAAGACCCTCCAGCTCTTCATTCCGAAAAGCAAGAGGCTCGGGGGCTACATCCAGATAGGAATACTTTTTCCTCAGAAAAGCACAAGCGCCACTCAAAAAAGCACTTGGATTCCGAAGTTTGTCAAAGCAACATTCCATGCCGAGTCGTTTTACATAGCGCAGTCGAAAGGTTGTCAACACAAAGATCTACATCTAACAAGTCATAGCGCGGTCAAAGCACTCGATGGGTCACAAAAGAGGAAGAAAAGAAAAGTACTCGACAAATTGAGGGATTTTGTTAGGATAACGCACAGAGTTGTTTATAGAGCAGAGATGAAAACAGAACAAAGTACTCAGCAAGTCAAGTAACTCTGACCACACCCAAGCAAAGAATACATCAACGAAAATAAAGAATCTTCATTTGAAGAGGAGTATAATATTATAAGAGGCTGGTCAATTGGATCAGGTATTGTCATCAGGAAGGGAAATATCAATATTAAGATTGTCTACAACCCTACTAGCTAAATCTTCGACCTCAGGCTCCATCCTCTCAACAGCATCAAGGTATTCTTGACTATCAGCTTCCTCCGCTATCTTGGACAGAGGCGCCTCTGGAGCAAGGACCCGGACCTAGGCCAGCACATTCTTGGTACATACTTGAGCACACTTCTTCACGAACTCTTAGAAACGAGTCGGAATCCGAGGAATGAACTGAGCCCAAGACTGCCCGTCATCCGCTAGAGTCCAGAGAACATCAGCTACTAAATGAAAAGATTTCCACAAAATGTTCCAATTTTCAATAGTCATCGCCAGCTTTCCGGACAAGCCTTCAATAGTTTTTTGGGCCTACACAAGATCTCTATCAGCTCCACGCCTAATCAGCTTAGCAAGGGTGAGTTCTTCCTTAGCAAGAGTAATTACCTCCTCAGCCTTGTTATGACTAGAGCGGACAAGAGCCTTCATTTCATCGATACTCTCTGAGAGCTTCTGCTTTTCAACTCGGAGAACTAGACAAGACACCGAAAAACAAGTCAGCGAAAAAAGAAGTCAAAATACAAGAAGAAACAAGCAGAACCCGCAGCACCTTTGCATTCATTCTTCACAGACTCCACCGTGGCATCCCTCTGCTTCTCCATCTCTACTACCCGGGCACGAAGGGTCTTCTCCTCCTTTTGGTGCATTTGATGCTCTGTCTCCAACTCAGCCCGAAGGAGGTCAAGATCAGCTTTCAGAGCATTCACCTTAGAAGACAACTTTCTCTCATTTTTAGATGAGAAAAAAAAAGCCAGAATGATCACGAGAGAAAGACTGAGCAAAAAGAGACAAAGAGAAACAAGGCGTAAGGATAGAAGAAAAACGAGCATGCAAAGGAGGAGTGGCAGTAAAACTTACCTGGAGCTTTTCACCAAAAGAAGTCGCGAGGGTCGACAAGCTCCCCCAGGCTATAGTCAGCTCCAATAGCCGATGGGTGGCATCAAACTGTTGCACCACGTCACCGGTAAAAGAGGGACCGCCGAAAGCAAGAGAAGGGGAAGGAGAGGCCGGCTGGGGCGAAGAAGGAACGACCAAAGCAACCTCTAGGGAAGCCAGAGCCAATCCCTTAGAAGGACCCGACGCGATGGCTACAGTCACCTCCGGGGCGTCCAAGTCCGCAACTTCGCTAGGTAGCTTCGAAGCCCCCGCAGCAACTTCATCAACAGTATGTTGTGAGTCCTGAGGCTCGGAACTCGATGGCACGGTGGTAGGCTGAGAAGAAATCGATGAAGAAACAAGAGAAGACGAAACGCTAAAAATTGATAAAAGGAAGCACCGATGAGAACCAGAAGAAGGAAGATAGAAGCAAAAAAGATGAAGCCAGAATCTACTCACCCAACCACTTTCTTCTTCGTGAAGCCGAAAGAAGGCCTCGCAGGGGGAACCATGACAGCGAAAATGTCCCCACCACCCAGTGACGGGAGCGGGATAGAAGATAACGGAGCCGTGGAAGAACCCTGCACTGGAGGAGCGGTAGAGCTCGGTACCAAGGCTACCAAAGAACTCGACACTGGAGCTTCAAAAGAAGTCAGCGCGGGAGCCTTAGAAGAACTCATACCCGATGTTCGATTACTTCAAAAAGTTCAAGACTAAAAGTCAAGACAAAGAAGAGAAATTCAATGCAACAAGAATATGAAAAACAACTCACCGCCGCATGATGAGGGGTACTTTGTCATCCTCCTCTCCCTCAGCCAAGGAAACCAGAGCACCTGTTGAAAAAAGAATAAAAAGTACTCGGTTCAAGAGAGAAACAGGAAAACAAAGGAACAAAGAGTATTAAATGTGCTCACCTAAGAGCATGCTAGCAACAACTGGAGTACCTGAGGGAGTACTTGGTTTGCGAGCCTTCTTGGAGACAGGCAGGCTAGATGAAGACCCATCCGTTCGCCCCCTCTTCGGGACACTACGAGGACTACGAGGGACTAGACGAGGAACATATTCTTCATATACATCAACAAATCCGGAAGAAACCTTAGGAAGGGCTGTAGAGGTTTGGGACTTACTAGTTGTAGAAGTTCCAGCAAGTTTATCCCTAGTCTCCGCCATGGTAGGGAGAACATCAAGAGGGATCGGGTCGACAAAGTTCCACCCAAGCTCCTGCGAAAAAGGATAAAACAGCAAGACAAGGAAAAGCTAAGCAAAAATGGATGCAGCAAGAGTACATAAAGTACCCAAACAAAGAGTTAGACAACTCACAGCTGGGGGTGGGTTGTTGGCAGAGAACTCGGAGACAGCAGGAGGAATAATGCTCACTCCTTTCAGCATCTTCTAGAGACGCTCGAGTACCTCCTCACCGGTCAGCTCAAGAGCTAGGACCATGCGTGAAGGATCCTCGGCTCTAGAATACTCGAAGCCAAGATGCTCCCGCTCTTTCAAAGGCTGAACTCGGCGACGAAGAAAACTCGAAACAATACCGAAGCCGGTTAAACCCTACTGTTTCAGCATACTAATCCTATCAAGGAGTGGCTGGATCACTTGAATCTCAGCAGGTGACTCAAGTTTCTTGTCTCATCGGTCATTCACCACAGGACCAGATCCAGAGTGGACAACAAGGGAAGGGATCAAATTGGCAGCATAAAACCACTCGGCATGCCAATCTTTTACAGAATCAACCAGGTCATAGTCAAAAAACTTAATCTTAAGACCCTGGCGAAACTGAATCCCGCAACCGCCAAGAACGCTGGTTTCTTCACGGCAGGGTTGAGGTTTCAGACGAAAGAAAAAGTGAAAAAGAGATAGAGAAGGAGGGATTCCAAGGAAAGCTTCACAAAGATGAACAAAAATAGAAAGATAGAGAACGGCATTAGGGGTTAGATGGTTTAGACTAACCCCAAAATAACCAAGAAACTGATGAAGGAAGGCGGAAGCAGGAAGGCAAAGTCCGGCGTAGACAAAGGAAACGAAGAGGACAATCTCACCAGGACCCGGAGTTGGAACCCAATGCTCGCCCAGAACTCTCCATTCAGTAATGACTTTGCTTTGGATCAAGCCATCGCTGACGAGCTCGCACAGCTAATCTTCACTTGTTGTTGGAGCTGGCCAAACCTTCTGAGCAGCCCTCATGGCCACGAACTCCTGGTTCTTGGTCAAAGAAAGGGATGACTCCTCGTCCACGAAGGTCGCCTGGGACTTGCTTGCAGTTTTCTTCTTTCCCATGAACAAGCGGAAGCAAAAAGGCACTGGGGAAGATGAAGCTAGGATGGTGGAGCTCGGGTGACGGCGACGATGACGGCGGCGGATTTCTGAAAGCTAGGGTTTAAAGGCAAGAGCTGGGCAGCAAAGGAAAGGAAGATAAAAGGTCTTTAAATAGATTTTTCAGTGATAAAAACAGCCCACAAGGCCCGTTAAAACACCGTGTGAGAACGCAACGGTCCATTTACCGACGCAGCTAAAACGATGGAGGGCACAAATCCACATAACGGTATAAACCAACGGGCAGATTTCAGACTTATCCGTCCAGCACCACGGCAGGGTTATCAGATCGCTACAAGAACAACCCGTCAAACCAAGAAGAAAGAAAGGGCTACCTCACAAGGAACAAAAGAACCCGGTTATTTAAGAAAGAACTTGGTAATCTCATGAACGACAGGGATCACAGCAGAAAAGTAAAAGACAACTCAGAAGACAAGATTCGTTACATTACAAGCGACTTCAAAAATAGAAGATTACAAATCTTACAAGACCCAACGAACTCGGCACCACAAAAAGCAAAGTAGCAAAGAGGAACACGGACATGGCTAGGCTCTAGAACGACTACGTGTCCCAAATTGCTACTCAGAAGGACAAACCGCCATCAGCTACATTGTTTTCTTCAAAGGACGGACGCAGTGCATCTAAGGCAGAAATCGGTAGCATGGCAAGACAACATGGAGCAGAGAAGGCCGGCGAGCATCTGTCTACCCAAGACCAATGTGATGCTGGATATGGTGTTGATATGCACCGAACAGTCTCAGGACAGGCGACGAGGATCAACCCAGAACTGCCAGATAAAGGAACGAAGCCCACATCACAAGACTTCCTCCAACTACCGCCACGTACATCCTGGCACAATGCTATCGCGGGATTAGCCTACCTCTAATCCCTATCACAAGACTTTGTCCAGCTATGACAAGACACACAGGAACTACAAAATATGCTCGGAGGCTGCTCTACTTCACAAACTACCATGTTCATGACCACGAAGGTTTCAACAGAATGTCCAATGGATGAAAACAAGCACTCCGGGACAGTATTTATAGATCAAAGGAGCGGCGCACATGAACTAGGAGTACCAACAAAATAAGCCTAACAAAGGACACAGTGAAAAGATGGGACTCAATAATGGATGACTCAGGCGAGAGAGAACAGTACTCGAAGATGGGCATATTCGGAAGAATATACCAGCATAGTACAACCCGTGAACAAAAGGCATTTACACTCAACCACCACCATACAACTACATCTGACAACAGCAGACTATCAAAGAATACGCCAAGACCTCGCATCCTAGTTCTTCCTGAACAAAACAACAAGGATATATGCTCGGAGGCTGCATGCTGCGAAACTACTCGGATGATGGTTTAATCCAAGACTAAAGGGCTGCTTCGGAAAGATGCCGCAAAACTACTCA
This sequence comes from Miscanthus floridulus, assembly GCF_019320115.1. NCBI lineage: Eukaryota > Viridiplantae > Streptophyta > Magnoliopsida > Poales > Poaceae > Miscanthus > Miscanthus floridulus. The sequence goes on from NC_089581.1 coordinate 124,952,747, forward strand.
GATGATGACATAATCCAACTCTCAGGGACTACTTCAGAACACAAATTTTCAAACAACATAAAGATTCAAGACCCTCCAACTTTTTGTTCCAAATAGCGAGAGGCTAGGGGGCTACACTCAGTGAGTGCACTTTTTCTTTGAAAAAGCACATGTCACCAAAAGACTTCCTCAACACAGACCACTTCAAGACATTACGACAAAAAGAACCCGGAATGAGCCATATTCAAGTTTTTTTTATAAAACTTCAACGAACAAATAGAGCAACTTCAAGACAAGATCCTCTAGCTCTTTGTTCCAAATAGCAAGAGGCACGGGGGCTACAACCAGATGGATGTACTTTTTCTTCAAAAAAGCACTCACCACTCGAAGGTCCCAAGAAGTGCTACAAGGTTTCACTCCAGAAAGCACTCGGATGACATTTGTTCCTACTCAACAAGACTTGAAGGAGCAAAGCGAGACTTTCAGAGCTCAACCATGAAGTGCTCAGGGGCTTGTCGATGCGGGACCCATAGGATACCCCATAAGGGAGAGAGAAGATCTAGTCCAATTAGGATTCTTCCCATGTAATCTTAGTAGTAGAACTATTTAGTAATCCTACTAGGAAATCTCATTGTAAACCGACTAGGACTCTGGCCTCCTGACTATATAAAGGAGGGCAGGGCTCCTGAGAGAAAGGGACAGCAATTGTACAACACAGCACTTCACAATCAATCCAACGCAAAGGCTAACACCGACTAGACGTAGGGTTATTACTCGATCTACGATCGAGGGCCTGAACCAGGATAAATCGACTGTCTCTTGTATTCACCATCGAGTTCAGCATACGCTGAAGCCTGAACATACTGCCTCGGGTATCCCCGTGGCAAGCTATCAGTGGTAAAACATCGACAGTAGGGTACAGGTGGCTTAGCACCATACCAGGCTTCATGCGGCGTCATGCCCTCGATGCTCCTTGTCGGCGATCGGTTCAGGATGAAGACCGCCGTCAGCACCGCCTCTCCCCAAAACTAGCCAGGCATGCGCATCACCTTAAGCATGCTGCGCGCCATGCCAAGCACAGTCTGGTTGTGTCATTCCACCACCTCGTTCTGCTAGGGCATGTAGGGAGCAATGAGGTGGCGCTGCACTCCTTGCTCGGCGCAGTACTCCATGAACATGCGCAACGTGAACTCTTCGACGCGAGCTTGGAGACGAATGATTGCGTCGCCAGCTTGATCCTTGGAGATCATGAGCAAGGACTGTCTATAGAGCCACGGATATTAATGACGCTACCGAGAGAATTGGCATTAGTTGGTAGCCCTCCGAATGTTTCTAGCAGCCAAGATTCCACTGCAGCCATAACCCCCGTTAATCGTATACGGGAACTAACTAGTTGTGCCTTGGTGTTTCTCATCGGTCGACAGAACATTGTGATAGAGGTGGCAATGGGTGTGGCACATCCTCCTGATGGCTTACACCACAATAATAAGATACCGCCGGACTACACTAGGGTCGAGGTGCATACCGTGAAGCCCGAGTTCATGCAGTGGAGGATAAACTACACAACTCCCGAGGTGCTAGTGTTACTCAGAGACGTAATGGGGCAGTTCATCCTCTAGCACAAACGGGACATTATATTAACTACTTCTTCGCCACCTCCCTCTCTCTCAAATTTGGAGTGAGTTGTTGAGGATGGGGAGATATTTTCACCATCTTGTGACCACCACATTCCTAAGATGCCACATTCTTCCTCGCCTCCTAGTGAGCATGTGCCTGATAAGCCACAACCTTCTCTAGCTCATACCGAGTAAGTGCATGATGAGATGCCATAATCTTCTCAATAAGCGTAGCCAATACATGAACAACGAGTGCCTCTTGAAGAAGGTGATGCACAAGAAGATGAGGATGTGCCTAAATGGGAACTTCGAAAGAAGCATCCAATCACCATAAGGCCAATTTATGTTTCGATGAAAGACGTCTCGTCGGTGCACAAGTGGTATGCCCATGACCAGTTCAAGCCTAAGAACCAAGTTAAAAAAGTCCCAACACGGGCGTCTGAAGAGGCCGTCACTAGCAAAGTCCACCAAACAGCAAAGAAGTATCCAAATGTTGATACTATCAAATGATCAAAGGATTGCCCGAAAACATATGAAAGAGGCAAGCCCTTCCTACCAAACCGGGACATCCAGCACCTACCACTTGAAATGAGAAGGTTCCATGATTGGTACTTACGTGTTCTCCTAACGAGCATAGACATCGTACAAGCATGCTTCCCCGCGCGGCATATTTGGAAGCCCAGCTAGGAAAATTATCTTTGACTTCAATGACATACAGACATGCTTTCATCTCAGAGCAATAGAAATGAATCTAATTTGCACGTAGTGCCTGTAAGTCCTTGCCCTCCCGATATGATATGAATGTAATCTTTGGATTTTATTATAACTAACCCATGTCGTAATTTATAGAATGCAAGTGCATAGTATAAAACAAATGCCAAGTGTGAAAGCTGGGTATATAGACCATCAAGCTATAGCACAAACAAATTTTAATTACCCTAGACAGTGAAAACTGGATGTCAAAGAGCTAGCTGCTGGAAAGACCCTTCGGAAGAAAGAGGACATCCGTGCGAAGAAACTAAGACAAGAGTCCCTTAAGGTTTCGGCATACATTACCCTGGCTTTTAAAAATCTTCAACAACACTCTACTATATTGCTACCATACAACTTCGAGTAAGTTCAACTCTATACTTAAATCTTTATTCGATATATTTTATTCGATGCAAAAGAGCTTATCTAGTTCTATGATTAAATTCATGCAGCAACCACTGGATTTGTATAGGCGTCGATGTTGGGAGGAGCATAACATGGGTCTTTGATTCAATAGATAGGGACCCGGTGATATACAAAGACTTCATATCGTTTCTCAAGACGTATATATATCGACAATCCTCATTAGCTTATATATTTGTATACATATTTGCAACGTTTACTTTTGTTTACTAATAAGTTGCATTTGCTAAAATAATTCGAACAGGGTATTCAGGTTCTATGTCGATGAACATCACGGAAGGCGTGATCCAGGAAGGAAAGGTTGGCTATAAAAACACTATGTGCGATAAGTATAACTTACTTTAGTACTCCATTATATGGCTGTCTAAAGCATTACTTAACATTTCCATATGCAAAACACACAGCGCCCAAGCAAAAACTTAGGAGTGTACATTATAGATACTATGTATGTTCTATGATGAGTAATACCGGTGCCTACAGAAGACACCCCTTAAGGGTAAGTTTGAACCTCTTCACCCATAGTATAAAAACTTCGTACATGATATAAAATACTAAACCGAAATTTGTTCTCTTGTAGTGAAAAAAAGAAAAAGAAATGAAAAGAGACCCATACAAGGATGACCAACTGTTAGAGCTCGTCGACGACCTTTGCAATTTTATATTGGATCAGATTGTACACGTTAAAGACATCTACCATGACCGAGATTCTGACTTAGGTACAAATTCTCAGTACCAACACCTTCGTGAGACTGAAAGGCTACCTCTAGGCTGTTGATAACAATGTGTATGGAATTTGACATTGGTCTTACCTTATGGGACGATTTGGACTTATGGAACGAATTAGACTTATGAATTATATATATTTAATGATGAATTGTACATATTCTTGTGAATTGGACTTGTAATGGTAGTTTATATAATGCTCGTGTGCTTGTGGTCAGATTTAAATTATATATATATATATATATATATATATATATATATATATATATATATATATATATATATATATGTTCCGATCGAATTTGAATTGTAAATTTGATATTTTTTTAACGAAAAAATATACTGTAGGGACGGTTCTAGAACCACCCCTACAAATAGGTATTATAGGGGTGGCTGGTACTACAGTCGCCCCTACAAATCGATTTGTAGAGGCGGCTGATAACACCAGCCGCCTCTACAAATCGATTTGTAAGAACGGTTTGGGAATCACCCCTATAAATACATAATTTGTAGAGACGGTATGGTAGAGGCGGCTGACCGAGCCGTCTCTGCAAAGCCTCACTAACCGCCCCTACTAATCATGTCTGTGGTACTGTCAGCAGCACCAGCCACATGTAGTGGCTTTTGTCGTCGACGACCAGCAGGGCGTCTCGGGCGTGATCGGCCCGCACAAGTCGGCAAGCTCAAGCGGGCGTGCGGCGCGGAACTTGCTGACCGCTGGGAACGGCTGTCGTTGTTCACCCTGTTCGCTCGTTGATTTCAGTCAGATTTATTCAACCAGCCAACAGTGTTTTTCTAAAAAAAAAAAAAAAAAAAAAAAAAAAAAAAAAAAAAAAAAAAACTAGCACTAGCCAGCACCGACCAGCGAACAGGTGTTGCTTGCCCGCGAGACTGTTGTCGCAGACTTGCTCAACGTGGTCGATCGTTCCCAGCACCATCTGCCCCTTGGACAGCTCCTTTAGCCCCTGGAATCTGAGGTGTCCGAACCTGATATGCCATTGCCAGGCCACCTCGGAGCTGCGCGCGGCGAGACACAGCGGCCTGTCGATGGCCAGAGTGAGGATGTACAGGCGGTTCGGCGAGCGTGGTACCTTGGCTAGCAGCCGCCGTCGCCGATCCCAGATCCTCAGGACGCCATGCTCAATGAGGATCTTGTATGCGTCCTCGTCGAGCTGGCCGAGGCTGACGATGTTTGCCGTCAGCTTCGGGATGTAGTAGACCCTGGGCAGCTCCTGATGCTCCCCACTCTTGAGCCTCAAGAGGATGGTGCCGCGGCCATCGATGGCCACGACCGAGCCGTCCCCGAAACGGACGGTCCCGTGCACGTCGGTGTCGAGCTCGGAGAAGATGGAGCGCTCCCCCGTCATGTGGTTCGTCGCTCCCGTGTCGAGGATCCAGCGGGTGCTCCCGCCCTCGTTCTTCTCGCCGAGCTGCACGAACAACTTGTCCTCGCTGACGTGGATGAGCGCTTGGCCCCTCGCCGACGGTGGTGGAGCAGATGAGGTGACGCTGGCTGTGGCCAGTGCCATGAACGGCGCAGGGTCGGCGTCCTCCTCCTGAAGGACCCAGTGCACGGGCGCGGGCTCAGGATCCTCCTCCGCGAGAACCCAATGAGCGCACCTGGCACTCTAGGTGTCGTCGAGCTGGGCGAACAGCTCCTCCCCCACCGCCTCCTCGTCGAGCGATGTCACGCCGAGGTTCAGCGCAGTCTTGTACTCCTCCTCCGCCTGGGCCGCGTGCGCGGCCTCGTCACGCTTCTTCTTGCGGCACTCACGGGCCCAATGGCCGGATTTGCCGCAGTACTTACACTCATCGCTGGCGATGGTCTTCTTCTTCTTCCCGTTGCTGCCGGTGGGAGGCTTGGAGCCGCTGCCGCTCCCACCATCGCGCCCACGGCCACCGCCACAGCCACGGCGCTGGTTCGAAGACCTGCCTCTGCCAGACGACCCTTCGCCTGAGAGCTGCAGCCGCAACATCACGCGTGCCACCAACTCGTCCTCGGTGAGGTTGAGGCTTGCCGCAGAACCGCCTCCACCGCCGCCAAAATCATATCGCTCCTCCGCTGCCTTGAGCCGCCCGATCAACTCCTCCACAGACAGAGTATCAAGATCGAGAAGGGTTTCGATCGCCATCACGATCTGCGAATACCTTGGTGGAGTGGCCCACAGGAACTTCCGCATGATCTCCGGCTCGGTGTAGCCGTTGTCGAGGACCACCAACTGGTTGGCGAGGTCGGTGATGCGGATGCTGAAGTCGTCCACGGACTCGCCGTCCTTGAACTTGAGCGAGTCGAACTCGCGGCGCAGTGTGTTGGCCTTCGCCAGGCGCACCCGGTCCACGCCGAGATGCGTCTTCTTGAGCGCCTCCCAGGAGATCTTGGCCGTAGCCTTGTTCGAGATGGCGCCCTGCATCTCCAGAGGCACGCCCAGTGCGATCACCTCCAAAGCGTTGCGGTCGTCGGTGTAGTCGGTGGTGCCGACGTTCACCGCCGTCCACAGGCCTCTCGCCTGCAGCTTCAACCGCATCATCCCTGCCCAAGAATAGTAGTTGGTCTTCGTCAGCAACGGGTACTGCCCGCTGCCGGTCTCCCTCACAACCCGGTGAATCACCTGGTTGTGATCGCCATTACCACCGGTGCCGGCGCCGTGACCTCCGCGTCGCGGCGACGATGATCGATGCCTGCGATCCGCCATGACAGAAGCAACGATCACGCGAACACCAACCTGGCGCTCTGATGCCAATTGAAGTCTTCGCTCGCCGACGTGCCGGAGACGAGGAAGACAACCCCTGGATCACACGGTGAACACGCACGAACACACACAAACTCACGCGAACTCAGTGGATGAACTCTAATGGTTTTGGTGGTGCAAATGTCACACCTTTTTCCTCTGTCTATTGCTAATTAAATAAGCAAAGAATACATGACCTGAATTGGCCCTTGATCACTAGGGCGTGCATGCTATGGACTCCTACAGGTCCGCGCCATCCCACGGACGAGATCACAGCGTGCGATCACCACTACTTGCTAAGTCTACACAGCTAGAAAAGAGGAAGGCCTTTGCATGGACGCAGCATGCATCAGGCTTACAGACGCACTCGACTTGGCTAAGATCGAGTCCAGATTTCCTATCTATAGCCGGAGTAAAAGTAGGAGCTAATTGAGCCTGGATTATCCAACAATCTTCTCTCGCTCTCTCTCAGACTCCCACACACGCCCCAGTCCCCACGTGAGTACCACGACCATCACGCTCACCCCGGTCGAGCACACCCGTGTCTTCTTCCTCCTGGCTGCCCTCGCCCAGTCGCCCCTGTCCGTGCGCCAGTCCGGTGGTGCCACGCCACGCCACACATGGCCATGACTGCGCCTCCATGGTGCACCCGACGAATACGCACACCGGCCGCCCCGCAGCGCACACGGGGGGCTTCGCCAAGCGGAAGTCGCCTCGCTCGCTACAACATGACGATAAAGGCGACGCCGCCTCCACCAGGGCACGCCACGCGTCTTCATGTTTCTTCCTGCTTCATTCGTGTGTCCGCCCGGCAACGAGCCCCTCGGTGAGCGACCAAAACTCCCAAAGGCCTCCCTTTTTCTGTGCTCCGACTACCCGTCTGATCCGCCGTCGAGTGGATTTATTTTTCACCTCAAGTGCGTGACACCATGGCCACGTAGAACACACCCATCCGCCACAACGACCCTGTGCGAGCACGCAACGCAAGCGAACGCGACGTCGCCGCCGCTGGCAGCCCCGTGGTCGCTCCTCCCTTCGCGCGCCACACAGCTCGTACCTTGGCCAAGACAGAGCCTTCCTTTCTCCTTCCTGCCCATTCTACCGGCGCCGCCGTGCCGTTGCCTGATGCATGGACGCCACCACCCACACGCTCGCCCGCAGGCACAGCGAGCCCGTCGACCTGAGCGACATTGCCATGGCCGTGGGCCAGACCGACCAGGAAGTCGTCCACGCACGCACGAGTCCGAGGGCTCGACCTCGGCAGCCAGGCTGCGGAAGAGGCTATGCTGGGACACATGCGGACGCGGATCAGCGGATGCAACGTTTTATCGAACACCTTGTGTGTGCCGCGGCTCATCTCTTTTCACCTGATTTCTACATTTTTGTCGACATGGGTCAAAGGCCCACTCGTGACTCACCCTAGCGCTAGCCTTCGGCCCATGGCGCGGCCACTGCAGTTGGGAACACAGTGTTTTTTTCCTGTTTCCGTGTTTTTTCTGTAAAAATTAAATTAGTTCCTATAAAATTTTTATATAATGTCTATAAAATTCTTGTGTTCCAAAGGGCTATAAAAGGTAGAAATATTTAAATGTACAGTGAAATTATATATTAGTATTAACATCTAAAAGAGTAACGCATTTTTTTTAACTCTAAGAGAGTAACGCATTGCCGAATCATAGACCGTGATCTTCTGCTTGTAAAAATGGCAATTGGTACACGCATGGCATCGTGCCTGCCATCATACCTACATATAGTGGTGGATATATTGGTGACCGCAGGTCCACGGTGCAGTGCAACTTTGGGCCCTGATTGAGGACCGCGCGGTGCGGTACGCGTACGTACCGCGGCCCTCCCACCGTGCGCGCGGAAAATGCTGGTCTAGTTCATTTTTGCGGTGGCCATGCCGTAGGTGGTGAAAGAAATCAGGCGACACGGGGCGTTTGGCACGATTCTACGTTTCTTTTGACCAGCACCGCAAAGAACGCGAATACAAACACGCCCTTTGACTTCCGTTCGAATTATGAAATACCCCCTCCGTTCAAATTATAAGTCGGTTCGACCTCTTTTACATATATTGCTTTTACTATACGTTTAGACATAGTGTATAATTAAGTGGCTAAGTGCACGACAAAGCCATGAATCTAGACATACCAGTGAGAATATATATTTAGTAGAGTCATCCTAAGTTCGAAAGTAGTCCAACACGTCGATGAATCACAGGACATCTACTTCTTCGTATGGCAATTTGTATGAGAGATGACACATACGTATAGCTGTAGATTGTGCTAGGTTGCGTGCCTGCGGCTGCTGGCATCTACATGTACATGCAACGTCATCTGGCCTGCCTCTATCTCGTACGGCGCCACTTGCCGCCCTATTCTGGGCTGCGTGGGTCCGTCCGTCCAGTGCGTTGTTGGCTGCAGGTTGCGTGCATGACTGCATGCGCCTCTGGTCTGCATGCACGCGCTGACGCATGCAGTGGCCACTCCTCACCGTACCTCTCCTCACTCGCGGCACTCGCCACAGAACAGAACAGAAGTAGCACGTAGGCAGGCTCACACACTCACACAAGTTCACAACGGCATCCTCCGCGTGTCTGTTCTTTTGCTAGCTCTTGCATGCGCGCACGCACAAGGAGTCAAGGAGACATGGCCGGCTACCTCAACGATGAGTCATGCATGCATGGCTCAACTTGTTTTGTTTCCCAGCGATGCCTTGCACACGATCGAAACCTGCATGCAGATATGTGTGCATGTATTTACTCAGGATTCAAGTGTAGTGCATGCAGACATGAGACATGCATGCCCATAACCAAAGTGTGTGGTCAATTCCACAGTGCGCGCGTGGAGGTGTTTTCTATGCTACAACTACTACAAGCAAGGCTACAACCTTGCTTGCCTTGCCTTGCTAATGCATGCATGCAAACTAGCTGGCGGTCAAAGTGGTCGAGAAACCTTGTGAGACTTGACAAGGCCCAACCATAACACAGCGTCACCACACCATAAAAGCCTACACCATGACAAACTAAAGTAGAAACCGCAGCGGAGGAGAAGGGAGTCACCGGAAGAGGACACACGCCACACACACAACTGTTTTCGGCACTATTACGTGTAAAACAACCCCTAGAGTACGTAGATACCATCTCAATCCCAATATACTACGACTGGCAGTACGTAATCTAATGATCCATGAAAATCCTTCTAATTAGGAACCTAACAATGAACCCCACGCCATCATGTAGTACATATCATCAGTTGTCACCAAAACACCAGAAATGTCACGCCGTCGTCATTCCAAAACCATGACTGCGGGTCAAAGGTCTCAGAAAAGTCGCATCGGCGCATCGGTCGCCCAAACCCATGGTTCTTCCTCCGTGCAAGTAAATGCTTGCCGCCGGCCGGCCGCTTAGTTGCTCGGTCGAGATGCATCTCAGGCACCCGTCGTCCATCGGACGCATTCGGCGGAGCTGAAACGGCCGAGTTACGTTCAATTCACTCCTCTCATATGTGGAAGCTAGCGAGAGGGAGAGCCAGTGCAGGCGTTGCATCGACCATGCACGCGCGCCCGCCAGCAACGTGTCGGCGCCGTCGTCTCCACGTAGCGGCCGCGCGACCGCCCACGTGCCCCAGCCGTCCGATGATTGGCCGGCCGGCGCCTTGTTGCCTCTTCTTAACCCCGGGCCGGGCCGGCCTGAGCGCCTGGCATTAGCAAGGAGTCGTCCACCGCCAGTGAGGTCGTCATGGAACGACGGCTCCGGGCAATCGCACCCAAGCCCATGCCGCCGGCGCCGGCGCCGGCGCCGGTGCCGATGATGCCCATGGGCGCCGCGGCGAGCAGCGTGCTGTGGCGGGTGTCAAAGAGGGAGAGGGAGTGGGAGGCGACGTCGTCGTCTTACCCTTACCCTCCAACCCCAGTCTATCCAGCTGCCGTCGGCAGCGCCGGCGCGGCCTCCATTGTGCCGACGAGGGGACGACGGTACATGCCTATGCCCGAGGGTCTTCTTGCAGGCTGTGAAGAGCGGCTCCTGAGACTCTCACTTGTGGCGGGGTCTCCAGCGGCGGCGGCTGCTTCGCCGTGGCCGCCGGCGCCGTCATCGGATGCGACGAGGCGGGCGGTCCCGGTGGAGCGCGACCTGATCTCGAAGCTGCAGTTCCCCAAGGTCATCAAGCCTCGCCCCGCTCGCCCGCTGTGGACCACCATCTGCATCGACTCCAGCAACATCGTCGTCGGTGGAGGCGTCGCGTACCCGGAGACGGTGTCCGTGTCCAACAAGACGGCGAGGGAGGTGGAGACCGAACTGGAGCTCCCGGGCGCGCTTCCGGCCGTCGTGTCGGGCCACCACAACAACCGTGTCCACCTGGTGAACGACGCGTACAAGGCCATGGTGGGGCAGCCGGTGTGCCCATGGCTCGACTCCCTGCCAGGCGCCGGCGCGTCGAGGAGGATCAATGGCATAGTGGCGCTTGATGTGCGGACGTTCGGCTCCACGCCACGCCTGCCGAATGCCGGATCAGACGCCTTCCCGTGCACCGCGAGGATCACGTGGGAGCACGGTGGCGGCAGCGCCATCGCCTCCCTCACCGTGCCGTGCACCGTTGAGCACCTGATCGGCAGATCCGGTGACTATCGCTATGTCTGGAGGTTTGACTCCAGCAGAGCGTCCATCATCTACTGCATCACGTGACAAACTGAGCCATTTATTTACATCCATGCTTTGTTTCTATCGCATGGGTTGCTGGTCGATTGAAGCTGCAAAATAGAGATGTGTAGGGGATGGATCATTAGTTTGCCTCTAGCGCCAAAGTTGATTAATTTGGATGTCACCGAAATTAATAATGTGTCCATGCATGTATAGGATATAGGATTTTCTCATGCATGGCGTTGACTGATTCAAGAGTATTACAAGAGATGCAAGGAAGGTTTTTAACTGTTACTATGTTTGTGCAACTGGTTTTTAGTGGGGTTGAGACGGGGAATACAAATTGTAAAAACTTGTCGTTTGTAATACAAGAGCGACAAAATATGGATTAAGGCCCACCTTCTTTAATGTATAATATATGTGTCAAGTACTACTGTAGCAACATCGTCGTTGATGGTGGTGCCTGGCGGTGGCAATGTTCAAGAAGACGACGAGAGAGGTGGAGACCGAACTAGAGCTCCCAAGTGCGCATCCGGACATCGTGTCAGGCCACCACAACCATGTCCACCTAGCGAATGACACGTATATGGCTATAGTATGGCAACTAGCATGCCCATAGCTCCCTAGTGAGTGCCGACACGTCAAGAGGGGGGTTAATGGCATAGTGGTGCTAGACGGGCGGGTGTTCGGCCCTGCGTCACGTCTAGTGAATGCTGGATCAAGCTCCTTCCTATGCACCTCGAGGATCTTGTGATTATCACTTCATCTAGAAGTTTGACTCCAGCATATCATCAATCATCTGCTACATAACGCGACAAGCTATACCAGTTATTTACAGCCATGCTTCCATCGCATGGTTTGTTTTATAAGGTATATGCCAGTCAATTGAAGATGCACCGTAGATGTGTAGGCGAGGGATCATTAGTATGCCTTTGATGCTAGAGTTGATTAATTTGGATCTCGATGAAATTAATAATGTGCGCATGCATGTCTAGGATAGGATCTTCTATTGCTTGATGTTACTTATTCAAGAGTATTATTATAAGTTGCAAGGAAGGTTTTAAACTTTTAATATGTTTGTGCAACTGATTTTTGGTGGGGTGGGATGGTCGATACAAATTGTCAAACCTTGTGCTATGTGTATACCAGTGACATCATCTTCTTTCGCAAAGCATATATATATGTAGGTTGTGACATGCACCGGTGGATAGTTGTGGGTATAACCCCATAATAAAATATACTAAGGGAAAGTCCTACCATAGGATCCGTTTGTGATACACGAATGATAAAATATGGATTAAGACCCCACCTTCTTTAACTTATAGTATATATGTTAATGAAGTTTTAGCAGCAAGATCGTCATTGGTGGCAGTGCGTACCCAGTGGCTATGGTGGTGGCAGTGTCCAAGAGATTGCGAGAGAGGTTGAGATTGAACTAGAGCTCCCATCGCTTCTGGCCATCGTGTCTGGCAACCACAATCGTGTCTACCTGGCGAATGATTCATATAATTAAGGTTATGGTGGGGCAACCAGTGTGTCCATGGCTCGACTCCCGGCCCAGTGTCGATGCATCAAGGAGGATCAATCGTAAAGTGGTGCTAGATGTGCAGACATTCAGCCCCACGTCATGCCTAGTGAATGCCAGATCAAGCACCTTCCCATCCACCCAAGGATCTCATGGGAGAATGGCGGCGACAACGCGCGCAATCACCTCCCTCATTGTGACGTGCGCCATTGAGTACTTGACTGGCAAATCCAGTGGCTATCACTTCATCCGGAGGTTGACTACAGTAGAGCATCCATCATCTATTGCATCACGTGACAAACTAGACTAGTTATCTACATCCATGCTTCCATTACATGGGTTGTTATATATGGTATATGCCGGCCGATGGAAGATGCACAGTAGATGTGTAGGGAGGGATCATTAGTTTGCCTCTAGCGCCGTAGTTGATTAATTTGGATGTCACCAAAATTAATAATGTGTGCATCCATGTCTAGGTATGATTTTCTCATGCATGATGTTGAATGATTCAAGAGTATTATTACAAGTTGTAAGGAAGACTTTAATGAACTCTTAATATGTCTGCACAACTAATTTTTGGTGGGGGTGAGACTATGTGATATGCCCGTGCCAATGGCATCATCTTCTTCCACAAGGCACATGTAGGTTGTGACATGCGCCAATGGATAGTTGTGGGTATAATAAAAGACTAGGAAAAAAGTCCTATTATTGGATCAGTTTGTGATACACAAACGACAAAATATGGATCAAGGCCCTCCTTCTTTAATTTATAATATGTATGCGAATCAGTACTACTAGCAACATTGTCGTTGGTGGCGGTGCGTGTCCAGCAAGGGGCAGTGGTGGTTGTGTCCAAGAAGACGGTGAGGGATGTGGTGATCAAACTAGAGCTCCTAGACGCGCTTCCTTCCATCGTGTTGATCCACTATGATCGTGCTAGTGAATGACACATATAAGCTATGGTGGGGCAACTAGTGTGCCCATGGTTCGACTCCCTTCTAGGCGCCAGCGCGTCAAGGAGGATCAATGGCATAGCGATGTTGGATGTGTAGGTGTTTGGCCCTAACACCTTCCCGTGCACAACAAGGATCTCAGGGGAACATGGCAGCGGTGGCACAATCGCCTCCCTCACCATGTTGTGCACCATTGAGAACCTAACCTACAAATCCGGTTACTATTGCTTCATCTAGAGGTTCGACTCCAACGTAGAATCCAATATCTACTGCATCGCGTGACAAATTAGACCAGTTATATTCAGCAATGATGCTTCTATCATATGGTTGTTATGTATGCCAGTCGATTGAAGCTTGCATAGTAGATGTGTAGTCGAGGGATCGTTATTAGTTTGCTAGTGGCGCCAGAGTTGATTAATTTGGATGTCACTGAAATTAATATTTTTATGATCATAATTGGTATAACCCCACCAAAAAAAGCTTATCAACCTGTTCGCTGGTTGGTTTCTAGGCTGATAAGCCCGACTGGTGCTGGTTTTTTGTGAGAGAAAAACACTGTTGGCTGGCTGATAAGCTCTGGCTGAAACCAACAAGCGAACATGTTGTATATAAATAATATTAGGAGGAATAGTAGGTGTGTGATGCCTTCTCAAAAATCACATGGGAAAAATATGAACATAATATGCCTTGAATATCCCATTTAAAAACCAAGACAATACGAGAGTGCTTGTTCCGGTGCCTACCGCCAGACAATCTCGGTGTCAAACCCTAGGCTATTTTAAACTGTCTATATGTGCCTGAAAGGTCCTAATGGCCAGAGGGAGGGATGAATAGTCTATTAAAAAATTTACAACAACACTAAGCCAAGTGATTAGATAATTATGAGATGAAACAAATGTTGCGCAAACCTACTAAAAATGCAAGTCTCCTATCCATAATTCTAGTTGCTATGATCTTTTTTTTACACAAAGGCTAAATCACTACTCTCTAAGTTGGTGAGCTCTCAAAGACTAACTAAAGAGCCTCACTAACCAAACTAACAAGACATAAGTAGCTAGCTCTCAAAACTAATTACACTAAAGAGCTTACCTACACTAAGAAAGTAAATGCAAGAGAGGTAGTTGAAAGGTCCTTGTGTGGTTTTGGTAATTGAGTGACAACACTAAGTGGACTAATTGTGTTTATGTGAGATACATAGGTGATTAGTCTATAAGTACATGTGTGTGAGCAACATATGCCGTGAAGGTAAAAATGGTTTGGAGATGTTGCAAAGCTCACACATGTGATGATAAAGGAGCTTATAGCACATGATACATGACATTGAGTCATATGATCAAGGTGGAGAAGATCAAGATAAGACTTGCCTTGATGGACCGGTTGCAAGAGTGAAGGGCAAGTTAGAGGCTTTGGAGCGATGGACCACGTGGCGGTGAAGCTTGAGCAAGACTTGGCGCTGATGGACGAAGGCAACGGTGAAAAGCAAGTGAAGTCAAGATCGATAAACCAATATGATCATGTGATGATATGAAGTGGATCATATCATTGTTGATCATGTTGATGCATGTGTTGCATCAAAGGTGGAGGAGATGGAATGAAATGCGCAAGGCAAATGTATAACCTAGGGCATTTCATTTCACTGGTCATAGGTGTGTAGAGAAGTTGATGACTGGGTTTATGATAGATGGTCGTACTATCAAGAGGGGCAAACTTGTTTGCATATCAGTTATCTAGTGCCACTCGAGTGATCTAACTTTGCATCATCGCTAGGATCGAGTGACGTGGCAAGTTGAGTGGCTAATCCTTTGGAAAATGTTTGTGAAAAGCTAACACACATACACATGGTGGTGCACACTTGGTGGTGTTGGCACATTTGCAAAGAAGAAGTTAGAGTTGTCGTGAATCAACTTAGAGAAGAGAAAAAGGGTTTTCGGTGTACTCTGAACTATAGGATGGTCCTTAATTGGAATACTGTTTTGATCCATTATGATTTGGATCAAGTATGCATGTGGGATGTGTAGCTCTCTGAGTAAGCTTTCCAAAATGTCTAAGATCATCGAAATCAGAGTTCGGAGCTAAGAGTTATAGCCGTTTTAGCGCTGAAAGGTCTGTGACCGGACGCTAGCGCGAAAAACGACCGGACGCTGGGGTCCAGCATCCGGTCAGCACCTGCGAGTCCGATCACAGCATCCGGTTAGTGTTTTTAGCGTGTCTAGAAGCGACCGGACGTTAGGAGAGTCCGGTCAGTGATGACCGGACGTGTCCGGTCGCTGAAAAACATTGCTGGAACCTCTCTGTAAGTGACCGGACGTTGGGTTTCAGCGTCCGATCGTTATGACCTACGTGTCTGGTCAGTACGCGCTTTGCCCAGTGAAAGGGTAATGGCTATTTTAGCCCTTGGGGCTATAAAAGGAGTGTGTGGTCGGCCTTGGACTGGTTGCTTAGCACCCTCACGCGCTATGTGGCTTGTGTAGGAGACTAGGAGTGTTTGGATGCTCTCTAACTCACTTGTGCTTGCAAGAGTGCGAATCGATTGCGAGTGAGTGTGATTCTAGTGTGTTGCATTGTAAGATTGCATCGAGTGACACTAGGTGATCGAGTTGTAAGGCGGTGGTGCTTGTTACTCTTGGAGGTTGCCACCTCCTAGATAGCTTGGTGGTGGTCTCTGTCGAAGCCCGCAAGAAGCTTGTGTGGTGCTCCGGAGAAGAGCTTTGTGAGGGGCATTGTGCTCACCCCGCGGGAGCCACGAAGAGCAACTCTAGTTAAGCGTGTCATTGAGCTACCCTCACTTTTAGGGTAGGTTCTTGCGGTACCCGACGTGCGGGCTTGGCGGGTGATGCCAATTAGCCACCGAACCACCAAGTGAGCGATCGACACAATAGGAACGTAGCGTGTTGGCAAGCACATGAACCTCAGGAGGAAATCACTGTGTCAACCTTGTTCTTTCTGTTGGTTTGCAATCCCCTTACACAAGCTTGTGATTACTTTTATATATATTGTGCTTGTGTAGTTGCTCTTGTAATTAGTTAGCTTGTGTAGCTCACTAGTTACCTTCTTGCTTGTGTAGCATAGAAGTAGCTCCCTTACGTGGCTAATTTGATTTGTGTAACCTTGTTAGTCACTTTGCTTAGTTTATGTAGCTAAGTATTTGCGCTCTCTAATTTGGCATTGGTTGCTGTTATTGAGCATTGCTAGTGAGCTTAGTTGGATTTGTGTTTTTGCTTACTAGCATGTGTAGGAGCTCCCTCATTGCTTGAAATACTAGTGGCATAGGTTTGTGTGACCTTGCTCCTAGAATTGGTTAGGTGAGCTCTAGTTAGCCCGACACCTTTGTTGCTTAATTAGGATCATTGCAAGGTGCTAGAGAACATAGATAGAGGGGTGTAGTCTTGGCTGGACCGATAGTTTTAATTCCGCACTTATTTTGGTTAGCCGATACAATTAAGTTTTAGAAATGACTATTCACCCCCCCTCTAGTCGCCATCTCGACCCTTCAGTAGTGAGGTTTATACCACCGTTGCAAGAGATAATCAATCAATCACAATGAGAAACCCAGAGATAATGATGACACAATGATTTTCCTCCGAGGTTCACTTGCTTGCAGGCAAGTTGTGTCCCTGTTGTAGTGATATACCCACTTGGAGGTTCATGCACTAATAGGCATCACACGTCTAACCAGCAATCGGGTGCCGCACAACGAATACAAGATGTGGATCCACAAAGCTACGAGCAATCCACTAGAGTACCTTTTGGCTTTCTGCCAAAAAAAGTCAAGAATCTCTCACAATCACCACGATCGGAGCCGGAGACAAGCACCTTCCTCTGCTCGACAATCCTTTGCTGCACCAAGCTGTCTAGGTGGCGGCAACCACCAATAGTAACAAAGCGAATCCCGCAACAAAACGCAAACACCAAGTGCCTCTAGATGCAATCACTCAAAGCAATGCACTTGGATGCTCTCCAATCTCACCAAATGATGAATCAATCAAGCAAGGTGAGTGAGAGGAATGGCTAAGCTCACTAGGGTGTACTCTTAATTGAAATGGCCAAGAGAGAGAGCCATGGTCGATTACAACATTTATATAGGGGGCCAAACAAAATAGAGTCATTGCCCCTCACTACACAATCACTCGAGGCGATTGGACGCGGCGTTCAAAGTGATTGGACGCATGCCTACCAGCGTCTGGTCGCTAATTGCCATCCATATGTCCCCCGCTTTGAACTACAACCCGTGATTCCAACGGTCAGTGACTCCTGCGCGCGTGTTAAGTCAAGACCGAACACGCCCTACACTGACCGGACGCGCTGAGCCTATGTCAGATCATGCATGCGCATGAGCCATGCAAGCCAACGACCGGACACGCAGACAACTTGACCTGATGCTCCTCACTCAGCGTCCGATCACTTCTAGTAAGCACCTAGAGAGGGTTTTTCGTAACCTGACGTGTTCGGTCAATGGTGACCGGACTCAGTCAATGTCTGATCTCTCCCTCTCTTAGATCCGCGTGCCACGTGACCATATGTCAGCACTGACCAGACACAGGCCCTACGTGTTTGGTCCTTCACTTCCTCAGCGTCCGGTCGATGACCGAGAGCTTGCCCTTCTTTGCGCACCACTGACCGGACGCAGGGTCAGAGTTCGGTCACTGCCCAAGGTAGAGTCCGGTCACCTCTGGATAGCTCCTCCACTTCTCTAACTCACCATCCTTGCTCAAATGTGTCAACCACCAAGTGTATCACCTTCTGCACGTGTGTTAGCAACTTTTCACAAACAATTTCAAGGGTGTTAGCACTCACTAGAATCTAAATACATATGTAATGAATTAGAACATCTAGTGACACTTTGATAACAACATTTTATGACGAGTTTCACTCCTCTTAATAGTATGACTATTTATCCTAAATGTGATCACACTCACTAAGTGTCTTGATCACCAAAACAAAATGGCCCTATTAAATATATCTTTGCCTTGAGTTTATTTTGTTTTTCTCTTTCTTTTGAAGCTTTGAACACTAGATCATCACCATGGCCTCCACCATCATCATGATCATCCTTCACTTGCTCCACCACTTGGATTGTACTAACCTATCTTATATTCACTTGGAGTCAAAGGTTAGCACCTAAGGTTTCATCAATTCACCAAAACCAAACTAGAGCTTTCAGTACCTACTTGTTTCGGTGCTTCACCCAAGGGCACTGGACATTTCTGGTTGTGTAGAAACTATAAACTCCTGCACCATGCACCCATCTCAAATCTTTTTCAAATTCGTGCTAACTCCTAATGTGTTCACCTTCACCTTAGGCATGGAACTAGCTTTTTCAAAATATTTTCAAAGCATTTTCACTTGCTTCCTCACAATGCCACTAGGTCAAATACATATGCAAAGTTAGTTCAAACCTAGTGCCACTAGATATCTGTTTTGCATTGGTAAAGCTACCACCATCAATAGTTAGCTTTGCGTGCCTTATCTTGAAGTTTGCATTCTGACTCTAATATATTGGACCACTGCCCTTTAACATTAACATCACCATCACTTTGTACGTTTTGAGCCAACATAGATAACCAATTTGGAGTATCATCACAAGCATCAATCGATGGCACCGCATGAGAATCAAAGGAAGAGTCCATAACCTAGACTTGGTTGTCAAAAAACTTTCAACACACATGTTTACATCTTTGCTTTGCACAATTGAACACCCTTTTGGCTCCGTCTCTTTTTCTTCAACAACAACTTTTGTTCCTTGATGATGAGGAGAAATTTCAGTAAGAACAGTAGTACATTTCTTCCTCGGCTGCTGGGCAAAAATAAGTGCAGAAGAAAGAATAGCCTTCAACTTTTGAATATCAACCTTTGAAATTTCAGCAAGAGCACTGTGGCAGAACCGCCTAATCTAATGTGTCATAGGAGTGCTTGTTTTCCATTAGACACTAAGCACTCGAGGGAGAACACTAAATTACTCGGTTCCGTCGGGCACACCCCAGGGGAGAACCCGAAAATCCACATTTTTGCCATCAGGATCACAAATGAGAGAATAAAGCTTGCATCATTCGTAACCATTTTTTACATCACTTTTAATACAACATCAGAGTGTAATATCTATTAATATAACAGCGGAATGAAATCATATTATCAGAGTTATAAACAATTTAATTGAACAACGGAATATAAACATGTGTTCAGAGTTACAGCGGAAATAAACCTCTATTAATGACATAATGAAGTATTGATATATAAACTATGACAATAGATTATTAAACTTCCATTTATAAAAGCATTTGGTGAGAGTTATAAATAACAACTACGATCGCAGCGTAAAGGAAATCCTCGCTGAGCCCACCAAGAGGAATCCACACACAAAGGTCAGCTCTAGCATCCACCTGTCACCTGCAACAGGGGGAATAAAACCCTGAGTACTCAATTGTACTCAGCAAGACTTACCCGACAGGAGAAAAGAAAAGACTCCAAGGATATGCAAGACTATTTGGCTTGTGGGTTCATTGCATTTGCAGGAAGCATTACTAAACGTGCGTCCTTATATTTGATTTTTTATTAAAAGCCGCATTGGTTCATTAACTAACCATTCTATGTAAGCACCTGTGCTACTTTCAAGCAGGTGGTAAGCAATCAGATTTCCTTTTCCATCTTCCATCTTTCATCTTCAGTTCTTACTACGATGCTAAACCATAGACAAGCCGTACCGGATAGCCCGATGATTCGCGAATCAATGCCCCCAGCTGGGTACCCCGAAAACACACGCCCTACTGGTACCCCAGGTACAAGCAGGACCAACCCATCACTCTCCTATCCCGAGTGTCCAGGTCCCCGTCCAAACTGGGACTCCAAGCCCGCGCCCCTGAGTCCTGGACTCAGTGCGGTGCAAGGACCTCCTCTACCAAAAAGAAAGCCTGACAGTCGGTCCGAAAAGAGCCGGATCCGCGATAAGAGAGCAACAAGTCTTCTAAGCGCCCATACACAAGTATGTGCTCGGGATAATAAGTCTATGACCTGCCCAGAGTCATATGCAACGATCGGTCCTTAACCGACCAGACAAGGAAAAACGGTGTAACCAAGCTATGACCCGCCTCCGCGATGACACAACTTCTTACATCCACCAATACCCAAACCACATCCCTGTCCGGTCACCATTTTCCTTTCCACCATTTTATATATTCCAGGTGATAATCATATAGTAACATATTTCCTATATCTCGCGAGTGACAGGCAATCACTCGACTTCTACCGGAGTTCTGTAGCATAGCAATCTACACAATCCTGTCATACTAGTAAGACTCATAGGATAAAGATATATATGCAAGTGGGTTTCATTCAACTCCTTAAAACTTAATGCACAAATATAATTTAAACTGCAGAAAGTAAGGGTTATGCACCGGGGCTTGCCTGGGTAAAATATAATTAGAAGTTAGCTTTCCATCATGGCGACATGATCTCCAAAAGCACCATTCCTCCAGCAACTCCCGACGACTCCGTGATCCACCGATGTCCCTATTATGATATGCAATGTAATGCCATGCAAGATATAATTAATTAACTGCAATCGTGACTCGTATAAATACGCTTTACGCTGCTCACATTAACAAGCTAGATCTAACAATGGCCGTACTTAGGCTACATATCCATGTTGTCGGATAAGACATTATTTCCCAATTATTTTAGTTATATAAACCCAAGTTGTTTCTTTATTCGCAATAGAACATTATTATTTATCTAGCAACTAATTATTCTAGAGCTACAAAAATTATGATGAGTAGCTAATATTGCTAGGAACCTACTGTAAAGATTTCAGATCCACTACTATTACCAATTTACCACGAAAGTTCCTACAAGTTTATATTTTTCAATATTAAGTATCTTAGATTAATCATATAGCTCCCAAAAATATTACCCACTACGTGAACAAAATATACTAACATGTAGAGCGTGATTTTAGGGGACTAACAAAACTGGTTTCGCTATTTTTGGACATCTACACAATTTTATATCGAATTTAAAATTTTATTACGGAAACTAAATCAGGAAATGCTTTTTTTAAACCAAAGAGGGCCGGCGGCGACCCAAGTGGCCCAGCAGCCGAAACGGCCCACGAGAAGCGCGGCCGCACACCAGCAGGCCGGCCCAGTAGGCCCGCTTCACTATCGCTGCGCAGTTTTTATTTTTTTTATTTTTTTTGTTTTTGTTTTGCAAAAGAGACCCCGCACTACTGAGTAATCGAGCGACACTAGGAGCTACTATTACGCAAGAGATGAACTTTGCACTATAAACCTCGTACTTTACCGTCTTCACAAAGGGCGGTCCACGCCAGCCCTGCGCACGCCGGCGCGGCTCCGGCCGGCACACGGCTGCTGCGCCGGACACCAGGGACTTGCGCTGGCCCAACTACGGGGTCGATCACCGTCTACGACCCAGCCGATGACGATAGGAAGCGATGGATCACGGGGAGGCGCCCTAGGGTCCTCTACAGTAGCAGGTGGTGGTTTGCGGTGATGGCGCGGCTGTTCCGATGAGCTAGCACGGTTACGAGAGCAACAGGGAGGTGCGGGAGCAACAAGAGCTTACCCCGAAACAAGCCGCGTAGCCGGTTGAGATGGGGAAGGTCCAGAGGATCCCGGCCACGTGCGCCCACGTGATACGGCGGTGCTCCGAGCACGGCATCGGTGTGCCACCGCATCACCGATGATGTCCCTGACCAAAATGATGCGAGCATCAGAAAGAGGGGGTCGCGGTGAGATCAAGGACACAAGCAATCGAATTGCTATCGATCACACGAGCCATACCTCCCAACATACCAACTTGGCGGCACACGTGACCGGCGGCGAGCCCAACACCAAATTGGCCGACCTCACAGCTCGCCTGAGGCTTGGTGCGGGTTGGGCTGCTAGATAACCACCTAAGCTACTTGTAGAAGTGAGGAATTGGGCAGTGAGGCCTCGAGCCAATGAATTGGAAGGGCGGGGAGCATGGTGCCCAGCTATGGTCATGTCGCGAAGCAGCACACGGTGAGCCGAGCGGTTAAGACCAGGCGAGGACCGGTCGGTAGTAGCAGCACGTGCACCTGAGTACCGACGATGAGACCGGGAAACCTGGTGTGACGTGTTGGGTAGGAGTCAACCCCGAGCAGTCCCTCTAGCGTCGGCTAGCGGCGGCAGCAATGCAGAGGCGCACGCCTCGACACAGGGGTCGGGGCCAGACAGCCATCACGCAGCGGCAGTGGCGTACACCCAGGGGCACGGCGAGGTAGGGAGACGTCGCCAACAGCATAGCTAGGCCAGGCAACCATGGCGCGACGGTAGTAGCAATCGTCCAAAGACATTGCACGGTAGATGGTTGAGGGGTGGAGCGGGCCATCGCAAGGGCAGGAGTGCACACACGGCACGACACGAGCTGTAGAGGCATGGTGCTAGGACACGAGACAGTGCAGCATAGCCACGTCCAAGCATGGCCATGCGTGGCAGCAGCCGCGGCGGCCAGCGAGCAACCGGCTCGGCAGCAGTGGTGCAGTAGGACACGGCCAGCGACACAGCATCGCGCGGTAGCGGCCACAGCCGGCCAGATCTGGCTTAGCGCGCCCACGGTGCCAACCAGCCGAAACAGTGACGTGCATGAATTTTGAAGCAAGCCAAAACTCGAACCTAGCTCGGTTGAGGTTCAACCCAAACCACTACCCTAAAGCCGATCATACTAGCTATCTAACGGAGCAATCCCAAAGACCAGATAATGACCGGAGGGGGAGGCAGCGGTATGCCAAGATGGGTTCGTCGCGCCGAACGTCGGTTCGTGAACAGAGTGCCAACCACATGTTCACAGCGCACCCAATGATGTTCATGAGCTTTTCAAAAGTTTTTAAGCACTAAAGAAAAATTGATTAGCACTACCTATGTTGATTTTTCTCAGCCACAAGGGTGAAGTCACAAACGGTTCGTTTATCATTTCATGATCATAAAAAAAATTTAAAATTAGAGAAACTCGTTTCGAAAGTTTTACTGAGGCCTAAATCACGGCGCTAAAAAGAATCGTAACACCAGGGTGTTACAACCAACCCCCCTTAAAAAGAATCTTGTCCTGAGATTCAAAACTAGAAGCAGAAAAGGGGAGCACGATTACATTCTGTAGATCAGGGATTACACGAAAAATTACACGACTTTGAATACTAAACCACACAGGAGCTAGGGATACATGGTTAGGAGCAACTTGATACAACTGAGATCTAATCCAGAAGTCGAGATAGACGAGGGCAATGGAGAAACAACAAGATAATGATTATCCAAATCATGGCGTAGCACCAACAAATCCAGAAACAGTCGACTGAGAAGTAAAACATTGTGAACCCTAAGACCAAACTAACCAAGAGATCTTGAACTTCTTCAACGAACTGGATCCCTGCTTCTTCTCAGATCACACCATCACCTCAGACAGACGAATCTAGCTTCACAACGTCGACTGGATCTCGTAGCTATGCTCCAAATATGGGGGAATGGGGATGAAGAAGAAGAGCAAGGACCAAGGGTATTTTATAGAGACGAACGGAGAGAGGAAGCCACACACCGGGGGATGGGATACACAGAAGGTGCATGCTGTGGAGATAAGGTCGGAAATATGGTGCGCCTCCTACGTGAGCGGCAGAGGGGAAATAAGGGAGAGGAAAAGGGGGTCTGCTCGACAAGGCAGGCGTGCGGGCGGTCGTGTCACCAAAAAAAGAAAGAAAGGGAAGGGGAAATGGGGGGGGGTCCGGTACGAGGGACGACGGTGCGGGGTAGAGAGCCGACCGGATGCTGGGAAAGGAGAAGTGCATAGTGCACAAAGATGGCGAGCACTGCATGATGCCGCGGCCATGCGAAACGGGACAATAATGGACCCGACACCGACGACGTTCGCAGGGCACGCAGCGAAATGACCCAATATGCGTGGCGCGGTCAACTAAACATAGGGATTGGGACATGACGTCTACTTAGGCTTTTGCATTCACTCCCGACTACCCACTGCTAACTTTCCATACTACTCTTCTTTTTCTTTCCTTCCTTGACCACATCTGTCCTTCATGTAGACCCAGATCATGTCATACTTTCTTTCTCCAAACCATCTCTTGTTTACCTTGTGAGAACACCTCTGCATCAACCCGTTGTGGAATTTCCATTTGAACACCTAAACATTTCCAAGGAGAAAATTTTAAAACAAAATGGTACGGCGGTGTAGCTTGGTAAAGGTACTTGGTTAACAACCTCAATACCAGCACGTGCCGAGCAGCATCACATGTGGTAGCTGTTCCACAGGGAGCCCTCAGTTTCGTCGTGGCACCATAAGCTTTTAACCAGGCAACTACTACCAACTTACATGCCATGAAGGCAGTGGGGTCATAGACCATAGAGTAAGGGGGTATCGCAAGGGAAAAATTTAACAACAAAGGTTTCCCTCCAAAACAAGGGACAAGGAATTCAAATCCAATGACGGATTTGTTTTAAAAAGATTCAAGTGTTCTGCTGGGACATCCACAATTAGTCGATACAATGTCCAATAACATCCAATCACGGCTGATCTGCTGGCATCTGAATGACAACTTTTCTTGTAACCCACTTGATATCACCCATGAAACTCTTAAGCACACCTAACGAACTTAAGGTAGATGAACGCAATAAACACAGCGAATAATTAAAATGCATGTTCCAATGGCCTTACATGGGTACAACGTACAGGCATTCTGGCTCACATTCATAGCATAGCATTCACCTATGGTCGAACGATCTCAACAACTATGGACGACAACAATGGCAAGAGTACCATATGGGGGGACAGCGACAACAAGCACTACTACTACGGGTACATCATCCCAAGGTAACTAATCTACATCTACGCGGGGCAATGACTAAGGGAGAGGAGTCAAGGGTTCTTCTTCTGACACTTCCGAGGGTGGAGGTGCAGGCGGTGTTGCAACACTTGTTCTTCTTCTCTCGGGTGGGTAGATAGGGATCCCTTCCAAGATCGGGGCATCCTGACTTTCAGCATCCAGCGTCCTCCGCTCGGCCCTGGTGACAAGATAGGCCACCCGCAACTGATGAACATGCCAGTCTTCGGCTCCCTTTAGAGCTTCCTCCATGGTAGCCTCTCGGCTCTCAGTAGCTGCAGCGCCGGTGTGCGCTTCGGCGAGCTACACCTGGAGCATCCGGTTGAAGATCTCGGCTTCCTTGGTGCGCCGAAGGCACGCCCTCAGCTCCAAGGCTTGATGGTCGTACTGCTCATCTAGAGTGAGTAGGTACGTGGTCAAGTGCACCACGGTGGGACTGTCCTCTTGCACATCTCGTCCTTACAAAGCCTCCATGCGGGCCCTCCATGCCCACCAATTCTTGTCCAAAGGAGGAAAGAACCGCGTGGGGTATGAGCAATGGGCTCCTCATAGATCTGGCAGAGGTACCGCAAGGCTTTGCGGGCCACAACCTGGTAGGTGTCGATGAAGCGAAACCCGGTTGCGGTCACACTCCAGGCTTCAGTGAGGTCAGGGAACTCTTCACTCTTTCTGATGTAGACGGTAACCTCACACTGCTCAGTGCCATGCTCCTCATACTCATGGCCCTCATACTCGGGGCGATCATTGACTCTGAGCTTTTGCAGGGTGGCATGTAGGATTCTGGGAAAACCCTCAACATTCTTACAGTAGGTACTAATCCAGGTTCCTGCCATCTCTGGCGGTGGTTGTAAGGAAGGCTGAGCAAAAAACTGGCTCAAGGAAAAGCTAAGCGAGCTAAAGTGTGCTGAGTGGTGGTACCAATGGCTAAGTCAGGCTCTACTTATAAAGGCAAAGCGTTCTATGGTCCTGGCGTGGTTCACCAGGGTTCCCGCGCGAGATCACTACGGCGGATCGACCAAATTCTACGTGTTCGAGGCGAGCGACGTGCGATGCCACTACTGACTAGTATGACTGCAGGGCAAGGGTTCGACAAGAGCGCAGAAAGGGGTATGGCGAGACGTGGGTCACGACTAGCGTGAACCACGGCGAACGCGAAACACGAAGCCATAATGCAGACCTACTCTAGAACAGGAACAAGTCAAACGTGCACAATACGACACGTGTGACACCTATAGATAGCGTATCGGCAAGCAATACGACACTGTAATGCACAAACAGGATATGCATGAATGCACGTCCTATACGTTCTTTCACTGTTGCCAACATATAGGGCAACCGTTCTCAGATTTTTGGCACATCGTTCACTCCCTATAACTAGCTGATACTATCGAACTATGCTCGAGTCAGTGTACCTGCAGAAACTTGATTAATCATATCTAAGTCAGCAGAGTGCCATCTATCCTGGATACATAACCATAGTAATAGGGCTACTTATATAACTTCGCATATAAACGTTCTAACTTTTTGCAACAATGGGTTATCAAATTTTAGTTTAGAAAAGGTTTTCGAAGCTTTATTTTCTCATTTATGCTCTGATACCACCTGTGGCAGAATCGCCTAATCTAATGTCTTACAGGAGTGCTTGTCTTCCATTAGACACTAAGCACTCGAGGGAGAACACTAAATTACTCGGTTCCGTCGGGCACATCCCAAGGGAGAACCCGAAAATCCACATTTTTGCCATCAGGATCACAAATGAGAGAATAAAGCTTGCATCATTCGTAACCATTTCTTACATCACTTTTAATACAACGTCAGAGTGTAATATCTATTAATATAACAGCGGAATGAAATCATATTATCAGAGTTGTAAACAATTTAATTGAACAGCAGAATATAAACATGTGATCAGAGTTACAGCGGAAATAAACCTCTATTAATGACATGATGAAGTATTGATATATAAACTAGGACAACAGATTATTAAACTTCCATTTATAAAAGCATTTGGTGAGAGTTATAAATAACAACTACGATCGCAGCGTAAAGGAGATTCTCGCTGAGCCCACCAAGAGGAATCCACACACAAAGGTCAGCTCTAGCATCCACCTGTCACCTGCAACAGGGGGAATAAAACCCTAAGTACTCAATTGTACTCAGCAAGACTTACCCGACAGGAGAAAAAAAAAGACTCCAAGGATATGTAAGGCTATTTGGCTTGTGGGTTCATTGTATTTGCAGGAAGCATTACTAAACGTGCGTCCTTATATTTGATTTTTTATTAAAAGCCGCATTGGTTCATTAACTAACCATTCTATGTAAGCACCTGTGCTACTTTCAAGCAGGTGGTAAGCAATCAGATTTCCTTTTCCATCTTCCATCTTTCATCTTTAGTTCTTACTACGATGCTAAACCATAGACAAGCCGTACCGGATAGCCCGGCAATTCGCGAATCAATGCCCCCAGCTGGGTACCCCGAAAACACACATCCCGCTGGTACCCCAGGTACAAGCAGGACCAACCCATCACTCTCCTGTCCCGGGTGTCCAGGTCCCCATCCAAACTGGGACTCTAAGCCCCCGCCCCTGAGTCCCGGACTCAGTGCGGTGCAAGGACCTCCTCCACCAAAAAGAAACCCTGACAGTCGATCCGGAATAAGCCGGATCCGCGGCAAGAGAGCAACAAGTCTTTTAAGCGCCCATACACAAGTATGTGCTCGGGATAATAAGTCTGTGACCTGCCCAGAGTCATATGCAACGATCGGTCCTTAACCGACCAGACAGGGGAAAACAGTGTAACCAAGCTATGACCCGCCTCCGCGGCGACACAACTTCTTACACCCACCAATACCCAAACCACATCACTGCCTGGTCACCATTTTCCTTTCCACCATTTTATATATTCCAGGTGATAATCATATAGTAACATATTTCCTATATCTCGCGAGTGACAGACAATCACTCGACTTCTACCAGAGTCCTGTAGCATAGCAATCTACACAATCCTATCATACTAGTAAGACTCATAGGATAAAGATATATATACAAGTGGGTTTCATTCAACTCCTTAAAACTTAATGCACAAATATAATTTAAACTGCAGAAAGTAGGGGTTATGCACCGGGGCTTGCCTGGGTAAAATATAATCAGAAGTTAGCTTTCCATCATGGCGACATGATCTCCAAAAGCACCATTCCTCCAGCAACTCCCGACGACTCCGTGATCCACCGATGTCCCTATTATGATATGCAATGTAATGCCATGCAAGATATAATTAATTGACTGCAATCGTGACTCGTATAAATACGCTTTACGTCGCTCACATTAACAAGCTAGATCTAACGACGACCGTACTTAGGCTACATATCCATGTTGTCGGATAAGACATTATTTCCCAATTATTTTAGTTATATAAACCCAAGTTGTTTCTTTATTCGCAATAGAACATTATTATTTATCTAGCAACTAATTATTCTAGAGCTACAAAAATTATGGTGAGTAGCTAATATTGCTAGGAACCTACTGTAAAGATTTCAGATCCACTACTATTACCAATTTACCACGAAAGTTCCTACAAGTTTATATTTTTCAATATTAAGTATCTTAGATTAATCATATAGCTCTCAAAAATATTACCCACTACGTGAACAAAATATACTAACATGTAGAGCGTGATTTTAGGGGACTAACAAAACTAGTTTCGCTATTTTTGGACATCTACATAATTTTATATTGAATTTAAAATTTTATTACGGAAACTAAATCAGGAAATGCTTTTTTTAAACCAAAGAGGGCCAGCGGCGACCCAAGTGGCCCAGCAGCCGAAACGGCCCACGAGAAGCGCGGCCGCGCACCAGCAGGCCGGCCCAGCAGGCCCGCTTCGCTACCGCTACGCAGTTTTTATTTTTTTTATTTTTTTTTGTTTTTGTTTTGCAAAAGAGACCCCGCACTACTGAGTAATCGAGCGACACTAGGAGCTACTATTACGCAAGAGATGAACTTTGCACTATAGACCTCGTACTTTACCGTCTTCACAAAGGGCGGTCCACGCCAGCCCTGCGCACGCCGGCGCGGCTCCGGCCGGCACACGGCTGCTGCGCCAGACACCAGGGACCCGTGCTGTCCCAACTACGGGGTCGATCACCGTCTACGACCCAGCCGATGATGATAGGAAGCGTTGGATCACGGGGAGGCGCCCTAGGGTCCTCTACAGCAGCAGGCAGTGGTTTGCGGTGATGGCGCGGCTGTTCCGACGAGCTAGCGCGGTTACGAGAGCAACGGGGAGGTGCGGGAGCAACAAGAGCTTACCCCGAAACAAGCCGCGCAGCCGGTTGAGATGGGGAAGGTCCGGAGGATCCTGGCCACATGCGCCCGCGCGATAAGGTGGTGCTCCGAGCGCGGCATCGGTGTGCCACCGCATCACCGATGATGTCCCTGACCAAAATGATGCGAGCATCAGAAAGAGGGGGTCGCGGTGAGATCAAGGACACAAGCAATCGAATTGCTATCGATCACACGAGCCATACCTCCCAACATACCAACTTGGCGGCACACGTGACCGGCGGCGAGCCTAACACCAAATTGCCCGACCTCACAGCTCGCCTGAGGCTTGGTGCGGGTTGGGCTGCTGGATAACCACCTAAGCTACTTGCAGAAGTGAGGAATTGGGCAGTGAGGCCTCGAGCCAATGAATTGGAAGGGCGGGGAGCACGGTGCCCAGCTGTGGTCATGTCGCGAAGCAGCACATGGTGAGCCGAGCGGTTAAGACCAGGCGAGGACCGACCGGTAGTAGCAGCACGTGCACCCGAGTACCGACGATGAGACCGGGAAACCTGGCGTGACGTGCTGGGTAGGAGGAGTCAACCCCGAGCAGTCCCTCTAGCATCGGCTAGCGGCGGCAGCAACGCAGAGGCACACGCCTCGACACAGGGGTCGGGGCCAAACTGCCATCACGCAGCGGCAGTGGCGTACACCCAGGGGCACGGCGAGGCAGGGAGACGTCGCCAACAGCATAGCTG
This sequence comes from Miscanthus floridulus, assembly GCF_019320115.1. NCBI lineage: Eukaryota > Viridiplantae > Streptophyta > Magnoliopsida > Poales > Poaceae > Miscanthus > Miscanthus floridulus. Next base: position 124,982,955 of record NC_089581.1, read on the forward strand.
GGCCAGGCAACCATGGCGCGACGGTAGCGGCAATCGTCCAAAGACATTGCACGGCAGATGGTCGAGGGGTGGAGCGGGCCATCGCAAGGGCAGGAGTGCGCACACGGCATGGCACGAGCTGTAGAGGCATGGCGCCAGGACACGGGACAGTGCAGCACAGCCGCGTCCAAGCATGGCCACGCGTGGCAGCAGCCGCGGCGGCCAGCGAGCAACCGGCTCGGCAGCAGCGGTGCAGTAGGACACGGCCAGCGGCACAGCATCGCGCGGTAGCGGCCACAGCCGGCCAGATCCGGCTTAGCGCGCCCACGATGCCAACCAGCCGAAACAGTGACGTGCACGGATTTTGAAGCAAGCCAAAACTCGAACCCAGCTCGGTTGAGGTTCAACCCAAACCACTACCCTAAAGCCGATCATACTAGCTATCTAACGGAGCAATCCCAAAGACCAGATAATGACCGGAGGGGGAGGCAGCGGTATGCCAAGATAGGTTCATCGCGCCGAACGTCGGTTCGCGAACAGAGTGCCAACCACATGTTCACAGCACGCCCAATGATGTTCATGAGCTTTTCAAAAGTTTTTAAGCACTAAAGAAAAATTGATTAGCACTACCTATGTTGATTTTTTTCGGCCACAAGGGTGAAGTTACAAACGGTTCGTTTATCATTTCATGATCATAAAAAAATTTAAAATTAGAGAAACTCGTTTCGAAAGTTTTACTGAGGCCTAAATCACGGCGCTAAAAAGAATCGTAACACCAGTGTGTTACAAGCACAAGCGCATTTCTTCCTCGACCGCCGATGAAGGCTCTGTTCGGCAGGACTTATTGCTGCTGCGGCTGATTTATAGGGCTAATTTATTGTGAGAGAAAAACACTGTTCTATGGCTGAAAAAGTAAGACTGATTCTGGCTTATAAGCTCAAGCGAACAGAGCCAAAATCTTATATCCCTACTGCATCCATCGGAGATAATATCTGCGAATAGGATTGCTATCTATTATTGCTAAGGAATAAAATTATATGGATATAGAGTTCAATTCTTCTATATACATGTGGCAACCTACAAAAAGTCACGTGGTTAACAAATCTATCAAATTTGCATTGATGCATAAATATAGTTCCACAAAATATTACTTTATCTATTTTATTAAGCCCGTGTTTAGTTCCAAAAGAAGTTCCAAAAAAGTGCTACAGTATACATCACATCGAATTTTGCGATGCATGCATGGAGCATTAAATATAGATGAAAAAAACTAATTACGCAGTTTGGTGGGAAATTGGGAGACGAACGTTTTAAGCCTAATTAGTCCATGATTGAACACTAATTATCAAATAAAAATGAAAGTACTATAGTAGTTAAATTCTAACTTTCACCTCAACTAAACAAGGGCTTAAAGCATATCATATGCGTTGTTGTGGGAATTAGGATGTGTTCGGCTGCAGCAAAGAGCCGCTGCTGCTCCAGCTATGGCTGCAGTTCCTGTAGTGGCTGCTGCTACAACGAGGCGGAGAGGGTTTGCATTGTAAATGATTTAGAATGAAACTGACTATACATAATACTTATACGAAGAAATAAATATTATAAATTGATGTTAATAAATTGCATGGTATGTTGACGTGGACAATAAAATGTTCATCTGTCTCGATGATGTGGACATCTTACTATCTCATTGTTTGTGATAGTGGATTTTAGTTGCATGTAACGGTGCATTGTTGTGGTGGACAACTTGCATGTCTAGATACATTTTTATTGGAGTGTTTTAAGATTATAATAAGAGATATATATAGATATAGATATAGATATGCTGGGGAGTATATTAGTTATGTGATTACACGGCCGTCACCTAAGATAGAGGTGCATACGAGAGAAAATTGGACCGATTGGTTCCATCAGCACTGTGATGCCTTGCTGAGCGAGGGTAGCAAACCAGCAGATGTGTTTGGTTTTCCCATCTGAATGCTTCATAGATTGTGTGGGCGAGATTTCCCTAGCTGGCGAGGCAGAGCCAATACGGCTCGCTCGTCTGGGCGAGCACCTAGTCGACCGTGCGAGCACAGCAGGCTAGGCGAGGCAAGCGGCTTACTGCTGTCTGATTGGGTTTGGTATGAGCGAAAAATAGCGTTGTAACTTATAATCCACGATACTATACAATCGTACAAGACTAGCCAAACTGGCTGAAGACCTCGCTGGAACGATGCAGCCCCTTTCTTTCTGTAGTTGCCCCCGCGTTGGGTCTTGGTGCTCTCCCGTGTCCCTCGCATGCTCTCTCTGTCTCTAGTGGCGACGACTCGTCGCCGCCGCCATACGCCAGCCCCCCAGGTCGCCATTTCCGGGCCCTTGCCGACGACGAGCCCTCACCAGGTATGTGCACCCCATCTCTTCCGTTCCTGCTGTGCGAAACCGAGCATCCAAACCCTAGCTTAGGGCCTGTTCGGTTATCAAGTATTAGACACCGGGAACAATTCTAACCTGGAATATTGTGCTAATTTGTACTATCTTCGATCACAGGGCTAAACGAACAAGGCCTTAAGCTATTTGTATTCCGATCTGATCTGATCCAATTAAAAGTGTAGTATACATGTCTACAAACTTCGTTTTTTTTGCAAAAAAATTGATTGGATATACATGTGTACACCCGTCCTTTTTTTTTTTTGGTAACATACACCCGTGTCCTTTACTGAGTCTCTGCCCCTGCAAGCAGTGCCTCGGGTGGGCTCTGAAATGGACGAAGCTGCAGATTCCTCCGAACTGCTTCGTCGCGTCGAGGAGCTCCAGCGCGGTAATCTCCCGCCTTTGGTGTTATTATTTGTCTGTTCTAGCTTCCCTTTGTGCTATGGTGTTATCAGTTCTTCGTTCTTACCTCGTGGTGGGTGTTTGTCCTAAGACTGGACCACTCTGTCTCATGTGATCAATCCAAAATTCTTTCCAAGTAGAGCGCACTGTTGATCACAGGTTTACCGGAGGTCATTGTGGGGTAGCTGCCAACTAAACTGATTCCATCAGTGAAAAGGAATTGCATTTCCATAGCACAGAAAGTAGGCTGTACTGAAGCAGTAGTGCAAATGGGCACATGAAAGGTTATCATGCAAAATATCAAAATTCTTGAGGACTTTGTGTGCCACCTTGCTGCATGTAGGTTAAGGACATTTATTGTGTGTTTGTTGCTTATTATGGTTGGGGAGCTCTGTTTGTTTGTGAGAACTGAAAGCACAAGTTGGAGTTGGGCTACAAAATAAATGATGCAAATATTGAGGCTTAGCAAAATCCATGTCAGGATATTATTTAAGATCTTATTCGGCATGACTCTTGCATGCAACTGTTTATAACTTTGATTCCTGAATGAGTGTTAACATTTGTGATTTAGACTCAATTCCTCCCTCCCAAAATTTAAATAGTCATTATAGAAGGATTACTGCAAATATATTCCCATGTCTCATATCACCATGAAGTACTTCGTTAGTTCCCTGCCTTAAATTCTGCTTCTGCTGCTGCCTTTTGTCAGGGAACAAAAATTGTTGAGCGAATTGAACTAGCAAATTTTCTTTAATTTCCAATGTTCCCTACTGTCCAACTGTTAGTTGCCTCTTGCATCACTTAATTGACATATCTGATCCATTTTCCAGAAAAAAAATATTACATTGAAGTTTATTTTTGGGCAATGGCATGTGATTTCGTTTCTGTTTTGAGTACATTTATTTGATTGTGTTATACTTGCTACAATGAGACCCATGTAATTGAATTATCTTTATGATTCTAAACAGAAAAGGATGAAAAACAGAATTCTTTGGAAGTATTGTTACGACGGGTTGAAGGGTTACAATATGGTAATTCCAAATTCCACTTCAGATTAATGATTTTGATCAACCTTCTCTGAAATATTTCATCCATTAGAATATGTCTTGTTCAAGTGGCAAAAGGTAATTTGTTGACTGCAGGAAATATGAAGTTGTTTAAAGTGCAGGTTTACTTATATTTTCAACAGACTTTTGTCTATATGATGATTTGAACTGCTCTAATACCTTACAACAATAGTTTTTTCTCGAACATACCTTATGATGGTTTAATTTAATACTTCCTGTTGTTCCAAATATAGTTCACCTTTTTTTTGAATGAAATTATAGTTCGCTTTGGCTTTGTCCTAAGTCAAACTTCTTCAGCTTTGACCAAGTTCATAGAAAATGCATCGGCATTTAGAACATCAAATTAGTTCCATTAAATTTTCTATGAAATCTGTTTCGATGGAGCGTTTATTTGAATTTGTAGATGTTGATATATTTTTCATTTTTTCTGAAAACTTGGTCAAAGTTAGAGAAGTTTGACTTAAGACAAAGCTAAATGAACTATAATTTGGAATGGAGGGAGTAGGATAGAACATGTTCTATGACTCCTTTTTCTTAAACCTAAGGTTCTTACTTCCTAGTCTTGGTCATAATGAATTTATGATTCCTCTTTGAAGTTGTTCTTGGGGCTTAGCTAGTCATTTCTGTTCTATTTTTCATCTGCACTCTCTGGCTTTTTCCCTGTTAGAATAATATATGGTCTGAAGCTCCACTTTCCTAGTCATATGCTTCTAGTACCATTTCTCGTCATGGGATCATCCGATCATGCCCTCAGAAGCCATTTTCTCCACAGGAACCAAATATTTTTCTACCGTACCTTCTCAGGATATGCTAAAAATCTAAGTGCCCTTGCTAGTCTACTATGTTTGTGCTTTGTGGGCTAGTTTGATTTTTTTTAAGGAAGACTGGTAACTGGTTATGTTGTTGAATCAAATAATTGTGTAATGACCTCAACATGTTTCTATTTCTAATAAATTTGCTATTAAGTTTTTCAGTAATTATGATATCAAAATGCTTTTGGTCATTCAAGAAAAAATGCACCCCTTTTCTCTGTTCTGTAGAGATGGATGAAAAAGTAGATCTTGTTGAAGTGTTAACTCGTCGAGTTGAAGATCTCCAGCGAGGTAAGACTCACATCACATCTGTGCACTGTGCTACACAACACAAGATTGACATCTGTACTTATTTCGCTAATCAATGCCATCATATACCATACTGCTTTTTTGTGATGTTTATTAATGCAGTTCTCTGTGGATCAACTCTTCATCCTGTAGATTAGTTTCAGTACTTTTTTTTCTTGTTGAAGCAGTTCGATTGAGCTTCCTCATTTAATATATAGGAAGACGTAGTATAACTATGCAACCTATTTAATATGAAAAAAATGCAGATAGTCAACTGGAATTCCTTTGCTTCTATAAAACGAGAAATTATGCCCTCTGACATATCTAAGTACTCCTAGATGAGGTATTAGGAGCGCACACTGAGATTAATCACTTAACTTATTTTATTACTGAGAAATTCAAGAGTTACTTGGTTATGTATGCCAGTATGATGCAATTTCTGAAAAAGCCTGAAAGAGCTGCCCAAGTCCTTGGTTCATTCCATTATATTTGTTTCCAAATTCCAACACGTATAAGTATGACGTTTTGAGAAAACTGCTGATCTTTTGGATAGCGTATTCTCTCATTTTTCCTGGATGGACTCACATTTATTTCTGGAGGCAGTACTTGTTTAAGAGCTTTTTTGTTTAATGATTTTATCATCGTATATGTATATGTTCTTGTGGCACAGGGTGTGCTGATAGATACTTTGTTTGCAGAGCGTGATGCACTCAGAAAAGATATTGAGCAATTATGTATGCAACAAGCCGGGCCTGGTTATGTTTCTGTTGCAACTCGAATGCTTAGTCAGAGGTGCTTCCATATCTAATTTAAGCTTTCATTTTTATTCACTGTGCAAACAAAGCAATATTTTTGTTGTAACTATTCAGGACAACAGCTTTGGAACAGGATATTGAGAACCTCCAGAAAAAGTTAGGGGGTTGCTTAAGAGAGAATCAAAATTTGCAAGAGGAGCTTGCTGAAGCTTATCGAATTAAGGTGTGCTACTTCTTTCTCCCTACTGTTATTTATAGCAGCTTTATTTTTCTGTTTTCTCATTCTTTCATTTACTTAAATTTCAGAGCCAACTTGCTGAGTTACATGGTGCTGCACTATCAAAGGTTTCTTACTTTGACTTAAAATATGTGGCTATTTTATTTAATAAACTGTAGCTTTTAGCAGTAATGAACATTGCTAAGGGATGTGTGCTGATTTTGTTCTTCTCCTCTATCTTTATATATAGGCAAAGAGTAATAGGGCATGCACATGTGGTTATTAGATGAAATTTGTTTAGTGAGTAGGTCATCCCAGCAGAATGCCATTTTCCATCCTGATCTTGGGCAGTACTCCTTACTGGACATTGCTTGCTGAACACAAACTCAATTTCTTCATCGCTGATGAGGCAAGAAGCAGAAGCAACAAGTGATACTCTGTATTAGATGTATTCAATGTAAAAAATGCAACTGTAATGAGTCTGGACTGCTAGTGGATAGGATATGCTTATGCTTGAACCTGCCTGGGGTTGCAAGGCCTTAAAGGTGCAGGCAGGGCGATGGATTAGAAGTTAGAAGTGTTTGATTCAGGGAATGAAGCCAACTAAGAGTAAATACTGTTAGATAAAGAATTTGTGTAGGGGAGATATTTGTTAGAGCAGAAGGTAATGTGGAAATACGAAGAACGTAAATGAAATGCTTGTCCTTGTCCAAAATCTACTGATTGGAAATTGAAGTCAAATTGCAAATTTCAGCAGTGTAGTCATGCTCACTCGTGCTTGGTCTTATTTTGTGAAGGAAACCTTTGAGGCATGTCTTCTCTACAAGTCGGCACAAGTGTGACATGAACTGTAGTGCAAGATAGCAAAATCATCGTTTTCTTGTGTAGAAATTGATACTTTGTTGTGGAGTAGGCGAGTAGCAAACTAGCAATTAAAAAGGGTTATGCATTCTCTTGAGATTCCTTGCATATATGTATATTCTTGTTATTGATATGGCCTTTCCTGTAATAACAATGCAGAACAAGGATCTAGAAAAGCAAGTAAGATTTTTCCAGAGCAGTGTTGCTCAAGCGTTTGCTGAACGGGACAGTTCATTAATGGAGGTTCTTTTTAGTTTACTTAATAAGTTAATTCTGTACCTAAATACAAATGCTGCGAGCATGACTTTGTTTTTTCTGCTGGAATTTGGGAATCACATATTATTCTGTTTATCTAGTGTGAGAAAGCAAAAAAACGGGAGGAAGCAGTGTCAAGAAAGTTTGCTGATTTTGAGGAAAGGTATGTTGCATAACTGTTACTTATTACTTATATATATGTGATTTGTTTCTATAACTGTGACATGGACTAAAGGACCTTACATACTGTATTAGTGAACTTATAAGATGACAATGTTTTGATCTTTTATTTCAACGATGAGTTCTCTGGTGGATGAATGTACCAGTGAGGTTTTAGTGGCTATATATGAGTACATATATCTTGATTTTATGGTCTTAATTGTTGGTACGCACAAACCACCCGAAACTCTATTGAAAAGAACATATAACGGGGTGTTTTGATTTTTTTTAAACCGAAACGTGATGTTTTATTTTCTCTCTCTTTTATGAGCATTTAACATTCAGAAAATGATGATGGAATTGTAACATGAATACATGATGTTTTTAAATTCCATTCTTGTTTGTCTTGTACTTGCCACTTACAGTTCTTTTAGATAAGGGCACAAAATATCGTGATGCTTACTGATTGACAGGATGAGAGAATATCAATCAGCGATTGATGAACAGAAACACTTAAATGATGACTTGCAGAGGGAACTGACAGAGCTGAAGGCGCATACAGAATTGTCCTTGAAAGTAAGTAACTTTTGTTGATTGCCAATATGAATAGTTGGAATTTGTGTAATAAGTGGATGCCCGCACCCCAGGACGCCAAAACATTAATATTGATAATTTGGTATCTTTATGAAAACTGCTACATTTCTGTATCCACACTGTATGTGTTTGACATGTCTTGGTTGAACCTAGGATTCATATAGTTCTTTCTTTTCTTCTTCCCAGCACTCTAGGTTGTGAACTGGTTGGACCTAGAAGGACTACTCTACTCTGTGCAATAGTGATCTTAATGAACTCCCAAGTATATAAGAATGTCCTTTTTTGAAAATAAATAAGAATGTCCTTTACCTATGTATTTCGTCTACATAGTTGTTTATTGTCTGTTATATATTCCTTACAGCCTGTTGTAATAATTTTCTGACTTGTACCTATTTTCGACCTTTTTCCAGTCAGAAGCTGATATTTGATTCTCTTTCAGGTTATTCTAAAATTCTATGACCTTCGCTGCAGAGACTCTGAATGTTCTTCAAGCGTTACTTTTGAAGAGAAGTGTTCAATCCTTCTAGATGATTCTGCTGACAATTGGAGTTTTTGCTCTGATGGCGGAACCTCAACTTTGAAGTACATTGTAAACCTTAAGCCCTTATCCATTATAAAGAATAATTCATATTTAGTTATGTTATTTAGTTTCTTTCATTTGTCTTGCAAGATACAAATTATCTGTGGCACTAAACATCATCTGGGGCAGAGCCAGAAAATTATAGATATGGGGAACAAATGCTAAAAGATAAATTATTAGAAGGCAAAATCAACATTTTTCATTGAATTTCATGTGCATAAGAGGAATTCATCTATCATAAGGGGGTGCTTGCCCCTCCCTCCTTCCTCCCCTGAACATCTTAATGCTGTTGGCTTGTTGCTCAGTTTTATTCTGGGAACTAAAGGAATGCGGAAGATAGGAAATGATGAAACTTTGGTGGCATCTGTTTCAGGACTTTTGCAGTTATGCTTTGATTCCCAGTTTCTCATGCAACATACTGCTCCATACATGGATATAAAACATCCGTGTTATTGATGGAACTCATAAATTTAGTGCTAATCTCCTCATTTGTCCTATTCAGCTATCATCATGTCATGTCCTAATTGAACTAATTGTGCCATGTACTTGAATAATACAACATGACTTGCAGACCCTAAGGCCCTGTTTGGTTGGGCTTTTGGCTTTGGCTTTTGGCCCCAAAAGCCAAAAGCCCAACCAAAGGGGCTGCTTTTGGAGGGTGCTTTTTCAGAAGCAGCTGCTTTTCCGTAGTTCATTTTTGAAAGCTGGTTTGACCCTGCTTTTGGCTTTTGGCTTTCTGCTTTTCGAAATTGGTGGAATAAAAAGCTCTTCCATAGTTGTTTCAAGAGAGATAAAGATAAAAGGTATATTTTATACTTGTTTAACCAAACAGCTTTCAGCTTTTCTACAGCTCACAGCCCACAGCAGCTTTTCCACAGCTCACAGCCCACAGCAGCTTTTTCCCACAGCCACAGCTCAACCAAACAGGGCCTAATTTGTTCTCAAGAACTGCTTTAATGGTGCATTTAAAGTGTCCACGAGTTACTGTTTATTGAAATTTTTTCCAGTTGATCTGGACCTAAACCAAAGTGCTTTGAATAATGGCATCTTGCTACTGATTGTTTTGCATCAGAGATTTTTCGTTCAATGTATTTGACATTTTTTGTAGGCATCTTTAGAAGAGGAGAAAGAGTCACTTAAAGCGAAAATATCAAAGCTGCAAAGCAACTTAAGGATGGTAAGATAAGCTTGGAAATGCTAAGTGAAGTTTGGGTATAACAAATCTTTTTGGTTTGTTGAAAACTACTGCTTTTGGTTGTGTAGGGCCTTGAGATTGAACAGCATTTGCAAAGAAATGCACGGATATTAGAGAAAAGACAGGTACAATTCTGAAGTATTATATTGTTCTTTCTCATGACCTCTTTAATTTGTATACTTTGGAGTGCAGGCACTGTATGATGGATTTCTGAGAAATGGATTTTCAGAACTTCAAAAGTTCTACACATATCAAAAGGCTGAAATTATGAAAATATTGGAAGAAGAATCGTTTCAGTTGATCAAAGTTGTTGCAGAGATTCAGGATAAGCTAACTAAAATTTGCATCAACACTGAAGTTAATGAACACCCTGCCGATGAGATTCAATGTTGTGACAGCAGTTGTAAAGATGTGCATGTTACTACAGATATCAGTCCTAGCACATGTCCTAAGGTTTGTACACGTTTATGCTGAGCCTCTTCCTATGTTGTGACAGCAAACTTCTTTTCCCTCTACATTTATGCTGAGCCTCTTCCTATGTTTATTGGCTACAGAAACATATGCTTTGAGGATGTTGACAAATTAGTCCATAAATCATAATTGAATGCTCTTACTCCTGAACTTCAGCCTTTCGGCCACTAAGTTAGAATTCTGAATGTGACACTTCAAATGTGTTCGACATTCACAACTGCTATAACATAGCATGAACTGGAGCAAATATATGGAAATAGCATGTCTTAGGATCATAAGATGCTAGCTCTGTAAGAAACTGACAAGTGACGACATTTTCTTTTAGGGCAAGCTTTCTAGTCAAATCAACAACAACAACAAAAAAAATAACAAAGCCTTTCTAGTCAAATCAAATTAACTGAAAACTGTGTTGACATTAAACACCTCTTTAGCAGTGGGATCTGCATGTCAAGCTGATAATTGATGGATGGATTAATGTGTGATGAATATTCAAATTTGATGGACCAAACACATGTTTCATGGCTTATGTTAAATATTTTAATTTTTTTGGACCTAATCGTGAAAGTAGCATAATCTGAATGTCCTTTACTGCAATTAGTGTTGAATCAACCAAGGTAGTGTTCCAAAAGGCGGTGTTAGGTGCTCGCCTAGGCGTGTTTAAGCGCTGGGCGGAGGGGCACCACCTCGCCTAGGGGGGTGGGCGGAGGGGCACCACCTCGCCTTGGGGGGTAGGCGGAGGGATAGGCGACATGCCCCCAGATCCAGAGACACGCTGCCTGAGGGAGGGAGCTGCACGGTCTCCTCTTGTTCTCCCTCGTCCACCTTTGGTCCTGCATCGTTGATGCACATCTGTTTGAAGGGGAGGGGAAGGGAGCAGAACTGCAGCAGGGGAAGGCCTTAGGGTTGTGGCGGCGTGGGGAGCATGCGTGACTGCGCTCTGGCTCGTGGTGGTGTGGGGAGAGTGTTGCGACTGGCCTGCAGCCCCTTACTTTTCTAATACTTCCTTATTATGATTCCCTTTACGTGATTCCTTACATTCTGCTCCTTAGAAGTTCTATTTTCTCACAACATACTATTAGATATACTTTTATTTGTTATTTCTCCTCTCATAACCTCCTCTTTGGTACTGTAGCAACAATAATTACACAAACATGTTGGTGTTTAATGATTCATAGTTAGTCAATTACATATACGTAGTACAGACTGATATAAATGCCTAGGCTCTAGGCGAAGGGTCAGCGCCTAGAGAGCGCCGCCGCTCGTGGTGGTGTGGGGAGCAGACAAGGCAGCATTGAGTGAGGGAGGGCGGGAGGGCAATTTTGTGATTTGGCCCCTTTTCTAAGAATTCCTGGAAACTTCCTTATTATGATTCCCTTTACTGATTCCTTACATTCTGCTCCCTAGAAGTTCTATTTTCTGACAAGATACTATTAGATATACCTTTATTTGTTATTTCTCTTCTCATAACCTCCTCTTTGGTACTGTAGCAACAACAATTACACACATGTTAGTGTTTAATTCATAGTTAGTCAATTACATTACATATACATAGTACAGGCCGATATAAACGCCTAGGCACACCTAAACTCTAGGCGGAGGGTCAGCGCCTAGCGTGTTTTGTAACCTTGGCACAAAGGCACATGTTATGTGTTTTTGGTAGCATGTTATAAGCTCACTTAACATGGTGGGCACATGAATGAAGAAAGTGATAGTGGATGAAGATGTGAACTTCTTAGCTCTTTGCTGGGGAATAATTCGGTAGTGTTTCGAGTGCTGAATTAAAAATGGAATTGCTTTGAGCTCTCCTGCGTTCTCAAAAAAAAAAAAGAAAGAAAGGGAAATGCTTTTCCTATTCAGGGATCAGGGTTCTGATATGTACCTACAAATTTATTTACCTTCTTTTCTTTTCCTGAAGAAACACTTCTGATAGATAATCACAGCTTATTGTGGTTGCATATGCTGCAGAGTGATTCTCCTGCTGATCTTAACTCCGTGTCGTTTGATGAATCTAAAGCACTTGCACAAGCCTTACAGGAGAAGGTACCACTTAACACCAGTGATTCTTTTTGTTTTTGATCCTCATGAATCAATTTCTGATAGCCCTACTTAACTTTCTTTTTCCCAATTTTGTTCGAAAGTTATAGTGAGATTTCTTTTTTGGGGTGGAAAAAGTTCAAATTACTACCTCCAAGTTTGGCCAATGTTCAGATAACCCCATAAACTAACGTTTGGTTCGATTTACTCTCCCCAACTATTTAAGTTGGTCTTGTTTATACTCCTTGACAAGATTTGTCCTTTTTGTTTCTCCACGTGCAAGTTGAGTTTTAATTTCCAAATTTGTGAGATGATAGCGAACATCATATTTTATGTTACAAATACATTATGAATTTTTTTCACTGGAATTGAATAATCTCACATTACAATGGTGTCCGTTACAGATGGAAGCACTTATGCTCTTCTCACAGGAACAAGAAAGATACCTATTAGAAAAACAGAGAGACCTGATTGTTATCGAGGAACTCCAGAAGAACTTATCTCAAGTATTACCTCTACACTTTCTACTTCTCGTTACTTTTCAATCACAACGTACATATTTGAATGATATGACGAGTGTTCTAAATAGTGCAAGTATGGTGCAGTCTCATTTGGCATTGTCATGAAGTTGATACTTCATACCATTACTATTTTGTGCATTTTGCTCCTAACTGTTGGAAAAGGAAAACTGAACCATATGATTCTTTTCGAAAATATGCACTAAATGACTAGAATTAGTTTTGGACTTGAATTTTTCTTGGGAAATTTGTCAATATATTGTGAACTTGACTATCTACACTGCTAACACTGGTGGTTTGCCAGTAGTATCATCCTTGATTGACAATAATTAGTCGTGTCCTACTCCTTATTTTTAGTTGTGAGTTTCTGTTGCACATCAGCACTCTTGTAGTGTTGGATGGGTGTGTCGCTTGACTAGCTTCATCTTTTTTGTACAGGTTAAAGATGAAAAGGTGAAGGTCCTGATGGAATTAGCAAAACTGAAAGAACAATATTTGCTATTGAAGGGGTAAGTATTTTCTTCAGTAAGTAATCATGATAACCCAATTTGTTGTTAATGGAGTAATATTTTTAAGGGAATAAAGGGATAGGTTTTTAATTTTAAAAAAAGGGATAGGTTTTTGTAACATTGGTCACAGCATTATCACTATAACAAAGCTTGGTTTTTGTGAAGGGCCTCATAGAAAGCCACACACTAAACAGAACTGTAATAACCTTAATCATATTGAATTAAATTTGGTTGATCTGTAGACTTGTTCCTTTGAGTTTGGTCATTGAGCATGCAAGGACCATTCCGGTGGCCAACTTGGTGTCTTGTACAGGCATAACACCTCCAATTCTTTGCATCAGAAGCAAACATGCAAATATTTAACATATTTTTTGTGGGGGTCCAAACTACACATGTTATTATTGTAATTGTATTATCTTTTCTGCTCAGCAGCTCTGCTGTGAAGGAAGGTCATGATACTGGTGATTCATCTAAAGTCATTCCTGGGCATGACCAACAAGGGATGCTGAAGACTATGCTGAAGAGGACATCTTTAAGACACTGGATGAGAAAAGAAAGTAGTACTACTGGACATGGGAGCTCTGATGGAAATGATCATACAGTTTGCAAAGAGCATTCAGTGGATGTTGCAAGGTTTGTGACATAGATGTATTGTTCTACTTGCACATTGTTCCCTACATTTTGTTTTTGGTCTATAATTCACTAATAATGATTTCAAAATGCTACATTGGAGAATACTAAATCACGCAGAACTGTCGCTTATTTAGACACCATCACAGATCTCCAAATAATATTTTGTAATATGTTTTGCAAAATCTGATAAAGAATTCAGACGGCTGGCATTGTGTTAGTCAAAGTTTAAAAAAAATGATTGCATCTAGAGATGTTGCTTCGTATTCAGACAAGGATTCTAGACTTCTTTTTTTACCCTAAATACCTGTTTGGAAGAGGGGGATTGCTGATTGCTCATGAAACTTCAAGGAATCAATTCATTATTGATCCCAGTGTCCCCTAACTAAAAGTGTTTAGCTTTATTTTCCTGTTGCCTTTTCTCTCCTTCATGTTAAAAGCATCTGATTGAAATTATTGCTGTTAAAAATACAATGATCGGAACATGTAGATGCATAGCAAAATGTTACGAGAAACTTGGTGGAATAAACATTGGCAAAAGAACTCATTTTGGTTTTTTCTTGACTATTAAGATGTGATGGCATATTAAACTAGTAACACAAACTTCTCTTTTCAAGCACATGCATTTCCACATTAATTTTTCTGTTTCATGCTACTGCATTGCAGGTTAAGAGTTGAAAATGCTACGCTTCTTGAAGGTGTTGGTACTGTTGAGCGTCTCACTTCTTCAGTGCATAGACTGCAAATTGTGCTTTTGAAGGTGTGCTATTTGAACTGACAGATGCACTTGTTATCATGGGAAGAAATTTTTTCGAAAACAATGCATGAATGATGCATAATATTTGCTAGATAAAAACTTAGCTACCTCACTGTACAATGGGCCTATCTGCTTCTGATTTTTGGAAGGTTGTCAGATTGACTTTGTCCTCACAAGAAGAAAGGACAAACGAGCATGCTTGGGTTGCAAGGTGATACCAGGGGAGTGTGTTGTTTCTCAACATAAGCTTTTGGTGGCAGACTTTCGTTTTCAGGTGCGTGCCCGTAGGGATAAACAAGCTAAGATTGAAAGAACAAAGTGGTGGAAACTGAAAGGGGAGACGTCAGATGTATTCAGGGAAAGAGTTATCAAAGAGGGCTCTTGGAAGGAAGAAGAGGACATAAACAACATGTGGGAGAAGATGGCAACCAACATTCGGAAGGTGGCCTCAGAGGTGTGTGGAGTAACCAAAGGAAGTGGAGGCGAGGCTAAAGATACTTGGTGGTGGAACGAGGTGGTCCAATGGGCTATTAAGGAGAAGAAAGAGTGTTATAGACGCTTGTACCATGACAGGAGTGTGGACAACATAGAGAAGTACAAGATGGCAAAGAAGACTGCAAAGCGAGCTGTAAGTGTGGCGAGCGTACGAGGATATTTACTAACGTTTGAGTACGAAGGAAGGAGAGAAGGACATTTATAGGATGGCTAGGGTTCGTGAGAGAAAGACAAGGGACTTCAACCAAGTTAAGTGCATTAAGGATGAAAGTGAGCATCTCTTGGTGAAGGAGGATGAGATCCGACATCGATGGCACGAGTATTTTGACAAATTGTTCAATGGTGAGAATACAGACACAACATTTCAGTTGGATGACTCTTTTGATAACACCAATAGGCGCTTTGTGCGGAGAATCCAAGAATCTGAGGTCAGAGAGGCGTTGAAAAGGATGAAAGGAGGTAAGGCGATGGGACCGGATGGTATCCCAATCGAGATGTGGAGATGCCTCGGGGACATAGCTATAATATGGCTAACCAAGCTGTTCAACCATATTTTTCGATCGAACAAGATGCCTGATGAGTGGAGGAGAAGTATATTGGTACCGATCTACAAGAATAAAGGGGATATTCAAAGTTGTACTAATTATCGGGGAATTAAGTTGATGAGCCATACTATGAAGCTATGGGAGAGAGTTATCGAGTATCGCTTAAGAGCAATAACGCGGGTCTCTATGAACCAATTTGGTTTCATGCCCGGAAGGTCAACCATGGAAGCCATTTTCTTAATAAGACAAGTTATGGAGCGGTATAGGGAGAATAAGAAGGACCTACACATGGTTTTTATCGACTTGGAGAAGGCTTATGATAAAATACCAAGGAATGTTATGTGGTGGGCTTTGGACAAACATAAAGTCCCAACGAAGTACGTCGGGCTCATTAAGGACATGTACAACAATGTTGTGACTAGAGTTCGAACAAGTGATGGAGACACGGATGACTTCCCGATTAGGATAGGACTACATCAAGGGTCAGCTTTGAGCCCTTATTTGTTTGCCTTAGTGATGGATGAGGTTACAAGGGACATACAAGGGGACATCCCTTGGTGTATGCTTTTCACAGACGATGTAGTGCTAGTTGATGAAAGCTGAATAGGAGTGAATCAGAAACTGGAGTTATGACGGGAGACTTTGTAGTCCAAAGGTTTTAGACTCAGAACTAAAACTGAGTATATGAGATGTGACTTCGGCACTACTATTCGGGAGGAGGAAGATATTAGTTTGGAAGGTCAAGTAGTGCCTAGGAAGGATACCTTTCGATATTTAGGATCAATGCTACAGAGAGACGGGGATATTGATGAAGATGTTAGCCATAGAATCAAAGCAGGGTGGATGAAGTGGCGGCATGTATCTGGTGTCCTATGTGACAAAATGGTACCACAGAAGCTAAAAGACAAGTTTTATAGGACGGCGATTAGACCTGCTATGTTGTATGGTGCAGAATGTTGGCCTACGAAAAGACGACATGTTCAACAGATAAGTGTCGCGGAAATACGTATGTTGCGTTGGATTTGTGGTCATACAAGAAGGGATCGAGTTCGGAACGATGATATACGTGATAGATTAGGGGTAGCACCAATTGAAGAAAAGCTTGTCCAACACCGGTTGAGATGGTTTGGACATGTCCAACGGAGACCTCCAGAGGCACCGGTGCGTAGTGGAATCATAAGCCAGGATAGTAACGTGAAGAGAGGCAGAGGAAGAACGAAGTTGACTTGGGTAGAGGCAATAAAAGGAGACTTGAAAGGATGGAATATACCTAAAGACTTAGCCTTAGATAGGAGTGCTTGGAAGACAGCTATTCACGTGCCTGAACCTTGATTGTTTCTGCTGGGTTTCAACTCTAGCCTACCCCAACTTGTTTGGGACTTAAAGGCTTTGTTGTTGTTGAGTGTCATGTCGGAGGGGTATTATTCTATCCTTCTATTAACTGTGGTCTGTTAAGACTTAAGATGTGTTGACTGGAAATGAGAAATTGCATTTGGCTGAGAACAATCTGAACTGATTGTTTCCACATGCTAGGTGATTTTTAAGATACACTCACTCCACCCACCTACACACCCTCGCACCACCCTCATTGCACTTTATCCTCCATTAGTGAAACTTGGTGTCACCATACAGTTTAGTAGTTTGCTGTCAAATCCAGTTGGTAGGTCATAAAGTTCCCCAAAGTGTCTGCTCTACTTTCAAGTACCGAAAAAAAGAGACGGGTTCCTACCCAACTCTTAGAAGAGATAGGCCATTGTGCCTTTATTGTCAGCTCAACTTAGGATGTGTTTGGTTTGAGGAATGTGACCGCAAAATTCACTCCTCACTTCTGTGTTTGGTTTATGGAATATAATGGGTTGATCTCAATCCATCATCTCAGCTCTCACAAGCTAACAATTAGTATAAGAATGAGGATGGAATTATTCCACCAAAATTCATGGGATGAATTATGACTCCACCTCATATAGGATGGGGTGGTTTCTCAAACCAAACAACAACAACAACAAAGCCTTTAAGTCCCAAACAAGTTGGGATAGGCTAGAGTTGAAACCCAGCAGAAGCAATCAAGGTTCAGGCACGTGAATAGCTGTTGGTTTCTCAAACCAAACACCCTCTTAAGTCTTAACCTACCTTTCTTAGAGCCCACTTGTTCCTCTACAGAGACCATTTGCTCACTTTTGAAGTCATTGTGCCCAAACTTCATGCTGAGCAATATTTGTCATGATGTGCACACTGGCTGGCAAAAGGAAGTCGATCTTGTCTTATGGACTGTGATGTGGGGGCGCCAATATGAACGGCGTCCCAGGGCTCGGGATGTGGCCAGAAGGGCCAGGGCGACATCCAAGGAGGCACCAGATGTAATCAGTAGCAATTAAGTATTATGGGGAAGAGATTAGAGTAATGAGAGAATGATTAATGGGGAGAGAAATGAGGAGACCATAGCTGGGCGCCTAGGGGCTAGGCTGTTCTATATATACTCTGTAATCAGCTTATGAGGAATCAATGAAGAAACAAGTTATCTTCTAATCTACCTCTGCTCCTCTTAATCTCACCCCCTCCACCATAGGGCGTCCAGGGAACCCTCCTGGCGCCATTACCCAATCAAGCTACGAACTCTGGAGTCGGGGACCTGCTGTCTTGGGCACCAACGCCCTTGACAACCTGGTATCGGCTTCCAGGCGTTCTTCCTCCGCTGCACCACCTCCAGCCCACCCAGCTGCCACCACTCCATCTGTTCCTACCTCACCTTCATCCTCCACCGCCTCCATATCATCACCCATGGCCGAGCCAACCACAATAGATTTGGCCAAACTCATCCAAACCCTTACTGCCTCCATCAGTGACCTGCAAGGGCAAGTTGTCGCCCTTCAGTAGGAGTGACCAGCGACGACGTCCTTCTCGAGCTCTAGGGGTTCGGGCCATGGTGACCACCATGGTGACCGCTCACCCAAGTTCCAGAAGCTGGACTTTCCCAAGTTCGACGGCAAGTCCGATGCGCTGGCCTTCCTCAACCGCTGTGAGTCCTATTTTCACCAACAGCGCTCCATCCTGGCGGCGTTTCTCTGAACTGCTGAACCTCCGCTTCGGTCCGCCGATGACGGAGGCTCAGCGCGTCCGGGCCTTCACGGCCGGACTCCGGCCACCACTCATCCTCGACGTCGAGATCCACAACCCTAGTCCCTCATCGTCGCCATGAGCCTCGCCCGCAAATTGGAGCAACACGAGCAGTGTGTCGCGGTGACCTTACCTCCACCCGCACCTCCATGAGCACTGACGCGCGGCCTCCTTCCAGGGCCACCTCCTCAACTGGCGCTTCCGGCCCCTCCGGCTAAGGCTGGGCCTTCCATGGTCTTAGTCGAGGGTCGTCAGGTAAAGCATCTTTCGCAGACTGAGATGGAGGAGCGTTGTCGCCTCGGCCTATGCTTTAACTGCAATGAAAAGTTTGGCTAGGGCCACAACCACGTCTGCCAGCGTATCTTCCTCAACTAGGCTGTAGATGATGAAGCCGACGACGTCCAGGACGGGGAGTTCGTGGCAACAACTGAGGCAGCCAATCCGCACATTTCGTTGCTCGCCATGGCTAGGGTCCGCACCAACGACACCATGCAAGTGCGCATCCAGCTGGGCGGTGCCTTCCTCCTCGCGCTCATCGACTCCGGCTCAACTCAACTTCGTCTCCGAAGAAGACGCGGCCCGCACTTCACTCCAGCTCCTTCCCCGCAGCAACATGAAGGTGACGGTGGCCAACAGGGAGCGCGTGCCGTGCCCTGGCATGTACCGCGCCGCTGCCTTCTCCATCGACGGCGAGTCCTCCACCGACTTCTTTGCCTTGCCACTGGCTGGCTATGACGTCGTCCTCGGTACACATTGGTTGGCCTCCCTCGAGCCGATTCTCTGGGACTTCGGCGCACTCACCATGTCGTTCTGGCACCAGGACCATCGCGTCTGCATGCAGGTCGTCGCCGGGACAACCAACACCGCCGACCTTCTTCCGGCCTTGCTGGACGAGTTCAGCTCCATATTCGCCGAGCCCACCGGCATGCCGCCACCATGATCCCGGGACCACTACATCAACCTCGTCCCGGGGTCCTCGCCGGTGGCCGTCAGACCCTACCGCTACCCTGCCTCCCACAAGGATGAACTGGAGCGCCAGTGCTCCACCATGCTGGCACATGGGCTGATCCAGCGCAGCAACTCGGCGTTCTCGTCCCCTGTGTTGCTGGTCAAGAAGGCAGATGGTACGTGGCGGCTCTGCGTCGACTACAGAGCCCTCAACGCCATCACTGTATAAGATGCTTACCCAATTCCAGTGGTGGATGAGCTCCTGGATGAGTTGCACGGTGCTCGCTACTTCACTAAGCTTGACCTGCGTTCCGGCTACCACCAAGTCCTTGGCGGCATATGAACGAGAACTCATCGGCCTTGTCCTCGCCATCCGCCATTGGAGGCCATACTTGTGGGGGCGACGTTTTCCGGTACGAACTGACCATTATAGTCTTAAAATTTTATTGGATCAGCGCTTGGCCACCATTCCCCAGCACCATTGGGTGGGCAAGCTTCTCGGCTTCGATTTCTTCGTTGAGTACAAGGCGGGCAGCACCAATACGGTGGCTGACGCCCTGTCCCGCTGCGACACCGAGGAACTCGCGGTCCTGGCTATATCAGGGCCACGTTTTGACTTCATCAACCATCTACGCCAAGCCCACGACACTGATTTAGCGCTGATTTAGCCCCGTGGTCACTCATTGATGGTCTGGTGGCGTTCCAGGGATGTCTCTAGATCCCGGAGGGATGTCTCTAGATCCCGGCCGCCTCAGCACTCCTCTTCGAGCTCCTAGCCACCGTCCATGATGATGGCCATGAAGGGGTCCAGCGGACCCTTCACCGTCTGCGTCGCGACTTCCACTCCCCCAATCTTCGCAAGGTGGTTCAGGACTACATCAAGGCGTGCACAACCTGCCAGCGCTACAAGTCTGAACACCTGCACCCAGCAGGCCTACTTCTTCCGCTGTCGGAATGGACTTCATCGAAGCGTTGTCCCGCGTTGGCGGCAAATCCGTCATACTCACGGTCGTTGATCGCTTCAGTAAGTACTGTCACTTCATTCCGCTGGCTCACCCCTACTCGGCGGAATCAGTGGCATAGGTCTTCTTCACCGACATTGTCCGCCTCCATGGGGTCCCTTAGTCCATTGTCTCGGACAGAGATCCGGTGTTCACTTCCATCTTCTGGAAGGAGTTGATGCGGCTCACTGGGACCAAGCTGCCCATGACGATAGCTTTTCATCCCCAGTCTGACGGCCAGACGGAGGCCGCCAACAAAGTCATCGTCATGTACCTCCGCTGCCTCAGTGGGGATCGTCCTCGCTAATGGCTGCGCTGGCTGCGTTGGGCTGAATACATCTACAACACGGCGTTCCAGTCTGCGCTCAAGGACATGCCGTTCTGGGTGGTCTACGGCCGTGAGCCCTCCTCCATCCGTTCCTATGAGCCCGGCGAAACCTGGGTGGCTGCGGTGGCCAAAAGCATGGCTGAACGCGATGAGCTCCTCGTGGACGCTCGCGCTCGCCTGGAGCAGGCTCAGGCGGTCTACAAGCGCTTCTACGACAAGCACCACCACGACGTTCGCTACGCTGTTGGGGACTGGGTCTGGCTGCGCCTCCGCCATCGCGCCCCAGCGTCCCTGCACTGGTCACCAAGGGGAAGCTCCGGCCCCGATTCTACGGGCCCTACCGCATCACAGCCATCATCAACGACGTCGCCTACTGCCTCGAGTTGCCTCCTCGCGCTCGGCTGCACGATGTATTCCACGTCGGGCTGCTGAAGAAGTTTGTGGGGATGCCACCAGCAACACCACCAGCGCTGCCCCCCACCCACCACGGCGCGACGCAGCCGGTTCCAGAGCGCGCCACGCGCACTCGCTTGGCCAGGGGCGTGCGGCCGGTGCTGGTGCATTGGCAAGGCGAGCCCACAGCATCGGCCACCCGACAGCTTCATCGACCGCTATCCAAGCTTCCAGCTCGAGGACGAGCTGCTCGTCGAGGGAGGGAGAGATGTGATGTGGGGGCGCCAATATGAACGGCGTCCCAGGGCTCGGGATGTGGCCAGAAGGGCCAGGGCGGCATCCAAGGAGGCACCAGCTGTAATCAGTAGCAATTAAGTATTATGGGGAAGAGATTAGAGTAATGAGAGAATGATTAATGGGGAGAGAAACGAGGAGACCAGAGCTGGGCGCCTAGGGGCTGGGCTGCTCTATATATACTCTGTAATCAGCTTATGAGGAATCAATCAAGAAACAAGTTATCTCCTAATCTACCTCTGCTGCTCTTAATCTCACCCCCTTCACCATAGGGTGTCCAGGGAACCCTCCTGGCGCCATTACCCAATCAAGCTATGAACTCCGGAGTCGGGGACCTGCTGTCTTGGGCACCAACACCCTTGACATGGACTGAACCACTCCCAACTGCTGTTAGTGTGTCGCCAAAGCTGCTCCATCATCTGTCATTGGCACTATCTAGGAGACAGCCACGTGTTCCTGTCAAACTGAAGGGTACATTGGTCTAGTGTACTATTGCACGCAGAGATAAACTGAAGGGTAGATTGGTCTAGCGTTCTTAATGGGTTACTGTGATTATTTTCCCCTCTAGATGAAAGATGTGTTAATTGCTCAGATGATTGTATACAGAGATAAACTGATGCACTTCAGGAATAATGCATTCATGTAAATGCAACATTCTTTCTAAGCCATTTAAGTTGATTTCCTAGTTAATGACATGCATGCACCAAATATATGTAGATTATTGAGTTTGTTGCAATATGGAGATGCAAGTTAGCTGCAAATGACGTGCCCAATATTTTAGCAATTAGTACCTCCATTGTCTTTTATAAGGCATAGCTTGATATGACATGGTCTCCCAAATTGCACTTTGACCATGTATTTATTTTATTTTATATTATTTATACTTATAGACTTATGATAATTAGATACTAGATTTAATTACAAATCTAATCATATCAAGTTTATGTTATAACAATTAAAAATTGTTGTCAAATTATTGGTCAAAAATTTTGAAGTTTGAATCTTCATATGCGTGTACATTCGTCTGATGTGTGTTGCCATACTGTTAGGGGTGTAATCTTAGTTGACACTAAATATTCTTCTGAAGGCAGTACAAAAACTTTGATCTATTGTAAAATGCTTTAAGCACTTTACAGGGCAGCATCACACCTTCCCATACTATTATCGGGTGGCAACCTCAATCCATATCTTAATTCAAACATTAACTTTATTAACTTTTGGATGGTGTGGCACCGAGGCAGCCATTTGGCAGGATTTTTTTGGGTTGCATCGCTAGCTTATTAAGTAATTTGTGATACATAACTAACTTTCTTAGTAACAAACTTATCAGGCTTATGATGATATCAAGTCAGCTGATTCTTTGGAGAGTACCTTTGAAGCGCTCAACAGTCTTATAACTGAAGCAAACCTTATGAAGACAGCTCTTAATGTGGTTCTTCCAGTAAGCTGGTCTGGGGATTCATCAGATGCAATTACATATGAAGCTCTGTGCGATCCATCTGATTCACCTAAATCAAAGTCTGGGAAAGTAGACCCACTCTCTTCTGCAGGCATGGAGATGGTGGAGCTACTAATATTGGCTGCTGAGATTCTCAAGGAGAGCTTTTTGGTGAAGAAATAAAGCCTCCATGTAAGAACGAGTCTGTCTCTCCTTGTTTGTTTAGAAGCATGCAATTTAATCCTTAAATTAAATTTTGGGTGTATATACTTAAACTGATTGCTAAAAGTGCACTACTAGACTAAGCCAAATGTGTACTGTAATTTAAGGTTCGCTGCTATTGCTGTGTCTTGTGCTGGTAGACTAAAGGGTTAAGAAACCATGTGTACAAAATTCAGTTTACAGACAGATCAAAATAGATGGATGTTTGATATGCATCCGAGGTCTTCGGTGTACAGATATCAATATTTTTTGAGAGGATATCACCATCATTTGATATAACAAACATAGATAGGTTGTGAATTGGGCGTAATTCAGTGGGTTGGTTTCTTGTGGAATTTTGCATACTGTTTAGCCTCAATCAGGCATGGGTGATTGTATTTTTCTAGATTTATTTTAGGATTTAACGACATCTTCCAGCGGTAAGTGATATGTCTGTTGATGGAGATACATATGATAATTTTATTATCTTGAGATTTGTTGTCTTAGTTTTTCAGAGGGTGTTCATAGGGATACGTGTATATGTGTACGTTTAGAGACGAGTGTACATGCGTGTTTATGAGTGCTTACGTATATAGTGTAAAAAATGGAGCTGTTTTTTTTAAGTTAATTTGATTGAGGAAATAATCACGTGGTTAGACGAACATATCATGTGAGCAACTGCCACCAAGAAATTCAATCATATAGACGTCATGGTTGATAAGGTACCGTCTAGAAGCTTTGACTTGTAAGGTAGACACGATAACAGGATGGACAATGAACGCTATAAATAATGGAATCTCTACTACGTGACCGGTTGCGCGCTTGCGACCCCTAGCCCTCCTCGCGCTCGCCTCCTCCTGCTTCTCCTCCCTCTCTGACGGCGCCGGTGAGGTAGGCCTCCTCCTCTACCTCCTTCCTCTTCCACGCCCATGCTCAACCGCGCTCGGGTCTTCTTCCCCAACTCTGGCTGACAGCTAGGGTTTTGGCGGCTGCACCCTACCCTTCCCTAAATTCGGCGGGCTATAGAAGGGCTGGCAGGGGGAGGCAGGCCGGTCAGGCGGTGGGGAAGGAGGCCGGGCGGTTTAGGGGGTCTGGTGGTGGTCGCGGCGGCCAGGCCAAGGTGGGGTTGGGGCGCCATGGCTGGAGCTCGGCGTCGCAGACGAGCATGGCCATGGTGGAGCTCCGGCGAACCCTAGCGCCCGTGGCAGGGCGGTGGCCAGTGGCGGGGGCGAGAGGAGCAGGAACGGCGGCAAGCGTGGGGTTGAGGACGAGGGGCGCGGCGGGAGGTTGAAGACGGGTCGTGTGCTCCCGTCGCGTGCGACAACTGCCTCCAATAAATAACACGGTCATCAAGTCCTAGATTGGTGGCGCTATACGACGAGCAGAATCGCTGAGGGAAGTAAAAAGAAAACGCAGAATTGCAGATTATATTACTGCGCTCGAAACCTCCATATATATTTTGGAGCTCAATATAATGCTTACAAACTTCTGTCCGACAAAAAAAATGCTTACAAACTTCTGTCTGACCAAAAAAATAAAATCAAATGGTATATGAAGTAGTTCTTTAATCTTCACCGGCAGCCATAAGTATGTCACCGTCCTATAAAGCCAATATTAGTGAGAGTTTCATTCGTATATTTAATGAGGTAATACATCAGAGAGATTATTTCCATTAAGATAGAATCCAGTGCACATAGTTATCAATAAAATAGAAAGAGTAAAATGAACTCTGAGTCCTTAAACTTTTCATGAATTCTCAGTTAAGTCCTCGAACTAAAAAGTAATCATCTAGATCCTTAATCTATTGTTAATTTTTACTTCGATCTTTTAACTAACAAAGTGACCATCTATGTCCTCAATCTACCGCCGTGCACTTGTGCTCGACCAAAGGTCCAAAACCTTCAACGCCACCACCAACTGCATACATGGCCGTGCTGATTAAAGTTGGGAAAAAAAATCTCCCTCTCAATCTTTCTGCCCATGTAGTCCCCTTTCTCTTGCAGTCCACCTCTCTTTGTTCATTCCACGGCTTCGGAGCGCAAGCATAGCCGCAAGGCCGGCGGGCAGTGTAGGCGAGCACAAGGGCGCAACCACGAGGTGGGCACGGTACGAAAGGGAGACAGAGGAGGGAGTGGACAAGGGAGGAAAGCTTTTTTTCCCTACGAGTTTCACCTAGTCTGGACAACCGCACTGACATAACCACGCATGCATATAGAGGTGATGTGGTGACCTAAATGGTCACTTGTTTAGTTGGAGGACCTAGGTGAGAATTTACAATACATTGAGGACCTAGATGGTTACTTTTTTTAGTTTAGGACCCAAGTGAGAATTCATTAAAAGTCTAAGAACCCATGGTGCATTTTACTCAATTGGAAACATAATGAAACTCCACTAGAAATGTTTTGTTTCATTCCCACACGTTGGAATCTGTTTTTTTTGCGGGGAAAAAGAAATTTATTAATACTTAAGTAGCATCCTTAGAAAGTGACATAACCCACTCTCGAAAGCAAGCAAAAAAACAGACACTTTCTAGATCTAATGGCAAACTGTGCCAACTCATGCGCCGTATTATTCTGATTTCTACATATTTTAAACCGTCTCCAACCTACTTAGCTGTCTTCCAACATCACGCTGTCTCCTCAATGACTTGCCACAGCACAGAGCCATCAGAGTCTAGCTTGGAGCTTGGTGACCACCGTTTGACAGACAAACTCGAGGATGGCAACTTTTGATGTGATTGTGTTTTATCTATTTGAATTTTGAATTTTAAAAAATAGCAACTTCAAACGTCATTTTGGAACACTAAATGATTTCAGCTGAAAAAGTCATGAACATAGAAGTTGTAGAACTTATCAAGATCTATAATTTTTATTTTGGTCATTTTTTTATCCGATAAAGTGGTAGTAACATTGTTCATAAAATTTACATATCCCTCCTATAGTTTCATAAATAATAAGAGGAATATATAACATTTGTGAACAATGTTACTACCACTGTGTCGGATGAATAAATGATCAAATGACCAAAATAAAAGTTGTAGATCTCAGAAAGTTATAAAACTCTGTAGTTGACAACTTCTTGATTTTGAAATCATCTTGTCAAGGAAAACTACCGTTTGAATTTCTAAAATTTGAAATTCAAATTTTGTAAACAACCTTGGATGGAGAAACTACCAAAATAAAAGTTGTAGATCCCAAAAAAATATGAAACTTTGTAGTTGACAACATTTTGATGTGAAATTATCTTGTCAAGGAAAACTATATTTGAATTTCTAAAAAATTAAAATTAGAATTTTTTAAACGACTTCGGATGGACAAACAACAAAAACGAAAGTTGTACATCTCAAAAAGTTATAAAACTTTGTAGTTGACAACTTTTTGATTTGAAATCATCTTGTCATAGAAAACTACGTTTGAATTTCTCAAATTTGAAATTCAAATTTTGTAAACGACCTCGGATGGAGAAACTATCAAAATGAAAGTTGTAGATCTCGAAAAGTTATAAAACTTTGTAGTGGATAACCTTTTCATTTGAATTCGTTTAGGGTTCCAAATACTTATTTCAAAATTAGATGAACATAAAATGGCTAGGACGAAAATCTCATTTGGATACAAATAGCTTGCATGTGGAGTGGTTTGGGGCCGAAGACATGATGCAGGAGGTCAGGGGTTCGAGCGCAGGTGGCCGCGAAGTGCGCGTTTTTCATGCGAAAAGGGGCCTCTCCTAGAATTAAAAATTTTCCCTATTTTTTTAGCTTAGTTTTTGGATTTCCTAAAAACCACATCATTGTCCGTTTTTTATAACCGGTAGTGATGATCCCCCTTCATCACTGCCGGTATGCTACCGTCGGTTCAAAATTCGACAGTGAAGGGGGTTTTTGAACCGCCAGTGATGTGAAGATCTAGGGTAGTGCAACATGTCAAAGTATACAGAGGCATATACACTTATAGTAATAGTTAACTCTTCATCTATGCATAAGGGACATCTCTAAGGAGGAGCGTAGCAGAAATATAACTTCCTCCATCGTGACACATGTCCTACTAGTGCTACGACGGGGGTGGACTACAGAGGATCAATGAGGCTATCACTCACGCGATCTACCACACTTTCCGGAATGGAGGCTGCATCCACAGGCAAAACAATGTGTAAGCACCACGCTTACACAAATTTCGGCTACTCAACCCACTTGAGTACTAAGTCGAGCGCTCTGTGATCCTATGCATAAACTTAAAGATAACTACGACTATATCAAGTATGTACCTGAAGTAAACTAAGAACATGATAAATAGAAAACATAATATAGATTAAGATCAAAGTCATATATGATATGAAATATAAAGATTATAATGGCTATACCAAGTCTTTAGAGACGAAACCAGAACGTCGAGCAATAACCGGACTCTGCTTGAATCTTACTTTAGCTAGACTATACTTTAAGTATTGAAGATCTTCTCTTCTCTTCTGAATTGACCTGGACTGAACCCAATTGGTTGCCTTTCAGGAAGGGGTCTGGGGTCCTTTTATAGGAGGTATCTGGCACTCTGCAGGCCCATAAATCCATGGCATGGCTCCATCTCGACTCTCTATTCCAAATCGACTTGAATGCATGGTGGAGATTGATCCTTAGAGGTGGTGGAGGATCCTCGAATCACGACGTGGCAATTGGTGGGGCCAAGGGTCGGCCAACCTACTAGTAGTGGGTTCGGCTGACCCTCCTAGTCTCCTCTTCCATCGATCTTCATCGGTAACTCTTGGACGGTGGATTAGAGCCTAGTGGAGTCGGTTTCATTGCAAACTTGATTTGTTGAGATAGCATGGCCCACTTGGTCCATTTTCTGGATAAACCCTCCTACATTCACAGAATCACCAAAACTCATGGAAATACTTAGTTTAAACCACTACACCTATGTTGGTGATTGATTTTAAGGATAAATGCATGTCATATTGATGGTTTATGATTGACGTTAACAACCGTTAACAGGAGTCGGCTAAGCTGACTTGGTCAGGGCTCACATGGCTCGCCTTCTTCTTGGCATGTTTCTTTTGCTATTTGTCACGCTAATTAACTTCCAACACGTCCATGATGATTAGAACTTATCGGAGATGGCAATAATCCATGTTGGGACACTTTTGAGTGTCAACATATGCCCCCCTATTTTTAGGTGAATGAAGTATGAACTTGAAAACACAATAAACACCGAATAGCAACGATGTCCAATCTCAAACACCTTCCGTGCATTGCTCTAGTGAGACAATCACTTTGAACATCTCTAGCATATATGAATTTCAAGCCTTAAGTTTCAAATGTCGGCCTAAGCATGAAGCCACCCAAACATCAACCTTTTCTAATGGGTTGGCCGATGTCATCAATTATTGACTACATGATGATATTGTGGCCGATGTCATCAATTATTGACTACATGATGATATTGAGCCGATTATCAATCGACTTTAGAGAGATAGGTACAAACCATCCTTGGTGACACTAATAAATTGAAAATTAGTAAGATCATGTCTAGATAAACAAGCAATAATACCATCATGCCCCCGAGCAAAGGAGAATCAGCTGTGGTAACTTGGGCCGATGAGTCAGCGTGGACAACTTCTATCTCATCATGCACCCATTGAATAAGGAGCTGGTCCAAACTAGAAGGAACACAATGGTTGGCATGCATCTAATCTCGCCCAAGGATCAAGTTGTAGCTCCCTTGCACTTCAGCAACAAAGAAAGCGATAGCCAATGTCTTCCTTCCTATAGTAAACTCCATCGATGCAACACCCTTTGCTAGAATTGGCTCACCACCACCAACATCGCTGATCGTCATGTTAGTCCTAATTAGCTCCTCATCCGTCCATAGATCTTCTTATAAAGCGAATATGACATTAAATTCGCAATTGCTCTGCTATGCACTAACATGTTATGGACCGGTGTGCCATTGATGTGGCCCTTCACATGTAGTGGTTTGAGATGATTCACGGAGTCTTCTGGTTTCTCAAAGATAACACTTTGCGTAGCAAAATTAAATTAAGCCATCCTTGCATCATCTCCAATAAAATCGCCATTGGATGACAAATACATGACATTGACATCCAAGCGCTCTGGGGATGGTGTTGATACTTCTTAACGTCTAGTGGAGGAATTCTGCAAGTGCACAGAACTATTGCGTAGCACTTTGCTTGGTGAGTACCAAGTGTCGAATTTAGATTTTTCCCAAAAGAAGACGGGAGGCTAAGTTTTAGATAATCACTAGGATTGCTAAAGGGAAAGTGTGTCCTTAGCCTAAGTAGGTGGATGGTAATGATGGTCGTGAGTGAATGAATGGGTAAACTAATAAACAAGCTAAACTAGAGATAGGTAGCTAGGTGGGAGAGCAAGCAATTTATCCTAAGTAACAAAGATACACTAATGACTAGGAGGAATTGCACTAGTACTTTGGGGCACAGCTCGCCTACCAACTAGGAGAGTCAAATAGACAAGGTCTGCCACGGGCCCTATGATTTAATAACTAGACTTATCATGATAGAATATAGAGGATGGTGTCGATGTTTGACCACCGATAGCCTGCCATGGGGTTACCCGGGGTAGTATGTTCAGGCTTCAGCGTATGCAGAACTCGACGGTTAACGCAAAAGACAGTCAATTTATCCTGGTTCGGATCCTCGATCGATGATTGAGTAATAGCCCTACGTTCAGTCGGCGTTTGCCTTTGCGTTGGATTGATTGTAAAGTGTTGTGTTGTGTACAATTGTTCTCTTTGTGATCCCCCGATCTAAGGAGCCCTACGCTCCTTTATATAGTTAGGAGGCCAGAGTCCTAGTCGGTTTACAATGAGAGTTCCTAGTAGGATTACAGAGTAATACTGCTACTAAGATTATATGGAAAGAATCCTAATTAGACTAGGTCTTCTTCCTTCCTTGCGGGGTATCCCGTGGATCCTGCACTGACAAGCCCCCGAGCACTCATGGTTGAGTTCTGGAAGCCTCGTCTTGTTCCTTCAAGTCTCGTCGAGCAGGAACAAGCGTCGTCCGAGTGCTTTCTTGAGCAAAACCATGTAGCGCTTCGTGAGATCTTTGCGTGGTGTGTACTTTTTTGAAGAAAAAAGTACTCCTATTTAGATGTAGCCCCTGAGCCTCTTACTATTTGGCACAAGGAGCTTGAGGGTCTTTTCTTGAAATCATCCTGATTCTTCGTTGAAAGGCTCCCGAGCATATACCCGGGTTCTTTGTCGAAAAGAGCTCGGATATAGTTATGTCTAGGTTTTTTTTGTCGTGTGGTATTGAAGTTGTCTGTCTTGAAGAAGTCTTCTGAGTGATGTGCACTTTTTGAAGGAAAAAGTGCACTCACTGAGTGTAGCCCCCGAGCCTCTTGCTGTTTGGAACAAAAAGTTAGAGGGTCTTGAATCTTTATGCTGTTTGAAAATTCCTGTTCTAAAGAAGTCTTCTAAGTGATGTGCGCTTTTTGAAAAAGTGCACTCACTGAGTGTAGCCCCCGAGCCTCTTGCTATTTGGAACAAAAAAGTTGGAGGGTCTTGAATTTGAGTTGTTTTAATGAATTGAAAACTTTCCCTGTTGCAGCCCCCGAGCATTGTTCACAAAGAACTCAGATACAAAATCTTGGCAGTCTGCTGTTGTCAGATGTAGAGTCTGCTGCTTTTAGATGTAGAGTCCGCTGTTGTTAGGTGTAGTTGCCCGATGGTGGTTGAGTGTAAATGCTCTTTGTTCACGGGTTGTACTGTGTTGGTATATTCTCCCGAATATGCTTGTTGTTGAGTACTGTTCCTTCACGCCTGAGTTCCCCTTCTTTATTGAGTTCTGTCTTTTGACTGTGTCCTTTGCTAGGCTTGTTCCGTTGGTGCTCTTGGTCCATGTGCACCATCCCTTCGGTCTATAAATAGCCCCTTAGAGTGTTGTTTTGACTCATTGAGCATTCTGTTGCTTGTTCTGAAGTCTCTGTAGTCATGAATATGGTAGTTTGTGAAGTAGAGCAGCCTTCGGGCGCATTTTGTAGTTCTTGTATATCTTGTCGTAGCTGAAGGAAGTCTTATGATAGGGATTAGAGGTAGACTAATCCCATAGCAGCAATGTACCAGGAAGTACGTGGCGGTAGTTGGAGGAAGTCTTGTGATGTGGGCTTCGTTTCTTCATTTGGCAGTTCTAGGTTGATCCAAGCCACTTGTCTTGAGACTGTCTGGTGCAGATCAACACCATATCCAGCATCACATCAGACTTGGGTAGTCAGATACCTACCGGCCTTCTTTGCTCCATGTTGTCCTACCATTCTACTGAATTCCGCCTTGGGTGCACTGCGTCTGTCCTTTGAAGAAAACAGTGTAGCCGAGTGCGGTTTGTTCTACCAAGTAGCGATTTGGAACACGTAGTCGTTCCAGAGCCTAGCTGTTTCTGGGTTCCTTTTTTGCTACTTACCTGTCGTAGTTCTGAGTTCGTTGGGTCTTGTAAGATGTGTAATCTTGTATCTTTTGAAGTCATTTGTAATAGAGAGAATCTTATCTTCTGAGTTATCATTCTTTATTCTGCTGATGTCCTGGTTGTCTATAAGATTCCTGAGTTCTTTATGTTAGAACCGGGTTGTTATGTTTCTTTTGAGGTAACCTTCTGTTTCCTCATGGCTGATGAGTTCTTTTTGTAGCCATATGGTAACTCTACCATTTTGCTGGATGGATAAGTCCAAAATCTGCCCGTTGAACTGTACCATTGTGTGGATTTGTGCCTTCCATCATTTTAGCTGTGTCAGTAAATGGACCGTTGCGTTCCCACACCGTGTTTTAACGGGCCTGGTGGGCCATTTTTATCGTTGTAGAATCTATTTAAAGACCTTTTGTCTTCCTTTTCTTTACTGCCCTGCTCTTGCCTTGAAACCCTAGCTTTCAGAAATCCGCCGCTGCCATTGTCGCCGTCACCCGAGCGCCGCCGTCCTAGCTTCATCTTTCCCCAGTGCCTTTTCGCTTCCGCTAGTTCATGGGTAGGAAGAAAACTATGAACAAGTCCTAGGGAACCTTCATGGATGAGGAGTCATCCCTTTATTTGATCGAGAACCAAGAGTTTGTGGCCATGAGGGCTGCCTAGAAGGTTTGGCCGACTCCAACAACAACCGAAGAGCAGCTTCACGAGCTTGTCAGCGATGGCTTGATCCAGAGCAAGGACTTTGCTGAATGGAGAGCTCTAGGCGAGCATCGGGTCCCTGCTCCCGGTCCTGGTGAGATCGTCCTCTTTGTCTCCTTTGTCCGTGTTGGACTCTGCCTTCCCGCTTCTGCCTTCCTCCATCGTTTCCTTAATTATTTTGGGGTTACTTTGAACCATCTTACCCCAATGCTGTCCTCCATCTTTTTGTCTTTGTTCATCTTTGCGAAACCTTTCTTGGAATTCCTCCTTCTCTTTCCCTCTTCCGTTTCTTCTTTCGTCTGAAGCCACAACCTCACCGTGATGACACTTCTGTTCTTGGTGGGTGTGGGATTCAATTCTGTCAGGGTCTCAAAATTAAATTCTTTGATTATGACTTAGTTGACTCTATGAAGGATTGGCGTTCCGAGTGGTTTTATTCTACCAATATGATTCCTCCTCTTTTCGTTCATTCTTCTTTTGGTCCCACGGTTAACGATCGATGGGAAAAGAAACTCTTGACGGAGGATGAGAACCAGGCGATCAAGCCACTTGTTGAGAGGATAAGTACTCTAAAACAGCAAGGTTTGACCGGCCTTGGTATTATTTCTAGTTTTCTTCGCCATCGAGTCCAACCTCTTAAGGAGAGAGAAAACTTTGGTTTTGAGTACTCTGGGGCACAGGATCCTTCTCGTATGGTCCCTGCCCTTGAGTTGACCGACGAGGAGGTGCTCGAGCATCTTTGAAAGATGTTGAAAGGGGTGAACGTCGTTCCTTACGCTGTTGTTGAGTATTGCGCTAAGAACCCTCCTCCTGCTGTGAGTTGTTTTTCTTTATTCGAGCACTTTTTGAATTTCCTTTGTTGTCTCCACCTTTGTTTAATCTTTCTCATCTGGTTGTTTTACTCTTCTTTGTAGGAATTGGGGCGCAACTTTGTTGACCTAATCCCCCTTGACGTCCTCCCTATAGTGGTGAATACTAGGGAGGATCTTGCTGGGGCTTCTGTAATTAGTAAGTTCCAAATCACCACATCGTTTCTTGGAGTTTCTTCCGGAGTTGTTGATGTATATGAAGAATATGTTCCTCATCTAGTCCCTCGAGGTCCTCGTAGCGTCTCGAAGAGGGGGTGGGCGGATGGCTCTTCATCTGGTTTACCTGTTTCCAAGAAGTCTCACCAGCCGAGTACTCATCCAGGTACTCTAGTTATAGGTAGCGTGCTCCTAGGTGAGCATATTAATATGTTCGATCTTTCTGTTATTTATTTGTGCCTTTGACTGAGTTCTTCTCTCTCTGTTTTCAGATGGCGCTGTAGCTATCTTGCTGGAGACTGAGGAAGATGAGGACGATGATGTGCCCCTCATTATGTGTCGGTGAGTTGTTTACTTGTCTTTGTTTTGTTGAGCGCTTTTTTCTTGTTCTTACTTCGTCTTGGCTCTTTTGTAGCAAACAGTCATTGGGCTCGACTTCCTCTGGGGCTCCGGCGTCAAGTTCTTCTAGGGCTCTAGTGCTGGGTTCCTCTAGGGCTCTGGTGCCAGCCACGCCGCTCCTATCGCAGGGCGGTGGTAATGTTTTTGCTACCGTCGTTCCCCCTGTGAGGCCTTCTTTGTGTTTTACGAAGAAGAAGATAGCCGAGTGAGTGACTTCTGGTCTCATCTCTTTGCTTTTGTTCTACTTTTCTCTTGTTCTCATTAGCTAGTTCTCTTATCAACTTTTAGGACTTTGTCTTCTCTCATCCCCCCGTCGACTTCTTCTCAGCCCTCTTGTGTGCCACTGAGTACTGAGCCTCAGGACTCGCAGCGCACTGTCGGTGAAGTGGCTGTGGGGGCGACGAAGCTTTCTAGCGACGATGCCACTACTGACTTTGTTGCCTCGGAGGTGACTATGGCCATTATAGTGGGTCCTTCTAAGGGATTGGCCTTGGCTTCCTAGAAGATTGCTCTAGTCATGCCTTCTTCGTCTTGGCCGGCTTCTCCTTCTCCTTCTCTTACCTCCGGTGGTCCGCCTTTTGCTGATGATGTGGTGCAACAGTTTGATGCCACTCATCGACTATCGGAGTTAACTGCTACCTGGGGAAGCTTGTCGACCCTTGTGACTTCTTTTGGAGAAAAGCTCTAGGTAAGTTTTTCCACCGTTCCTTCTTTGGATGTTCGCTTTTCTTCTGTCCTTATGCTTTGTTTTTCTTTGTCTCTTTTTGCTCAGTCCTTCTCTCATGATCATACCGGCTTCTTTTTCTCGTCTGAAAACAAGAAGAAGTTGTCTTCCGAAGTGAGCACCCTGAAAGCTGATCTTGACCTCCTCTGGGCTGAGATGGAGGCTGAGTGTCGATCTCATCAGGAGGAGGAAAAATCTCTTGGTGACCGGGTTATTGAGGCCGAGAAGCAGAGAGATGCTGCTTTCCAGGAGGCTCAAAAGAACTTGGAGGCCATGAAGAACTTGGAGGCCGTGAAGAAGGAGTGCAACGGTATTGCGGGTTCTTTTTGTTTTCTTCTGCATTCAAGTTCTCCTTTCTGCTGACTTGTTGTTTGTTGTCTTGTCTAGCTCTCCGAGTTGAAAAGCAGAAGCTCTCGGAGGGCGTCGATGAAATGAAGACTCTTGTTCGTACGAGTCACAATAAGGCTGAGGAGGTAATTACTCATGCTGAGGAGGAACTTGTGCTTGCTAAGTTGATTAGGCGTGGAGCTAATAGAGATCTTGTGCAGGCCCAAAAAACTATTGAAGACTTGTCTGGCAAGTTGGCGATGGCTACTGAAAACTGGAAAGCTTTGTGGAAATCCTTTCGTTCAGTAGCTGACATTCTCCGAACTCCAGCGGATGATGGGCAATCTTGGGCTCAGTTAATTCCTCGAATTCCGACTTGTTTCCAAGAGTTTGTGAAGAGGTGCGCTCAACTGTGTACCAAGAATGTCCTGGCCCAGGTCCGAGTTCTTGCTCCAGCGGTTCCTTTGTCCAAGATAGCAGATGAAGCTGATAGTCAAGAATACATTGATGCCGTTGAGAGGATGGAGCCTGAGGTTGAAGACTTAGCTAGTAGAATAGTAGATAATCTTAATATTGTTATCCCTTCTCCTGATGATGATGAGGCTTGATGTATTTGACCTTTATGCCCGTGCCTTATAATATGACATTATACTTCTTTTGAATGAAGATTTTTGTTGATGTCTTCTTTGCCTGGACGCCTTGTTTATTCCTTGGATGATTTGTCCAATTGGTCAGAGTTACTTGACTTACCGAGTGCTTGTTTGATTTGTCGAGTACTTTTCTGTCCCATGTAAACAACTCGTTATATATATAGATCTTTGTGTTGACAACCTTTCTTGATCTGTCAAGTGCTTGTCTGGCCTTCTTTTGTGCCATGTAAACAACTCGTTATTTGTAGATCTTTGTGTTCTTGGGTATCTCCAGTGTAGCCCCCGAGCCTCTTGCTATTTGGAACAAGTAGCTGGAGGGTCTTGTCTTGAAATTGCTCTAGTCTATGCTTAGGCTTAGTTTCAGTTGTTTTACTTTTTGTTTCGGGTGTTAGCTTGTTAGCTACCCTCATCGGTGGGCTCAAGCATCTTTTCAGCTATTTTGCTCTCGATCGAGATGCTCAGGCGTCTTCTCAGCCATTTTGCTTTTTATTTTGGGTTTTAGCTTGTTAGCTACCCTCATCGGCGGGCTCAAGCGTCTTTTCAGCTATTTTGCTCTCGGCCGGGATGCTCAGGCGTCTTTTCAGCCATTTTGCATTTTTATTTTGGGTGTTAGCTTGTTAGCTACCCTCATCAGCGGGCTCAAGCGTCTTTTCAGCTATTTTGCTCTCGGCCGGGATGCTCAGGCGTCTTTTTAGCCATTTTGCATTTTATTTCGGGTGTTAGCTTGTTAGCTACTCTCATCGGCGGGCTCAAACGTCTTTTCAGCTATTTTGCTCTCGGCCGGGATGCTCAGGCGTCTTTTCAGCCATTTTGCATTTTATTTCGGGTGTTAGCTTGTTAGCTACCCTCATCGGCGGGCTCAAGCGTCTTTTCAGCCATTTTGCTCTCGGCCGGGATGCTCAGGCATCTTTTCAGCCATTTTACATGTTATTTCGGGTGTTAGCTTGTTAGCTACCCTCATCGGCGGGCTCAAGCGTCTTTTTAGCTATTTTGCTATTTTGCTCTCGGCTGGGATGCTCAGGCGTCTTTTTAGTCATTTTGCATTTTTATTTTGGGTGTTAGCTTGTTAGCTACCCTCATCGGTTGGCTCAAGCGTCTTTTTAGCTATTTTGCTCTCGGCTGGGATGCTCAGGCGTTTTTTTAGCCATTTTGCATTTAAGAAACAACTCGGAGAAAGCCATGATGAGACATATGTTTGTCGAAAGAGAATCATCTTTGTTGATCATGAATACTGATGTGTCATAATGATACATATGCTTTTGGTGAGCGCTATCTTTATTGATCATGAACGTTGATCTCTTGCGTCTTGTATACATATTTTCCCTTGAGTTGTTTTCATGCGTAAAATCTTCGTAGCTGACTGATGTGCCATGTATTGTTGACTTCTTTTCCGTCTTCAGTTATGAGCTTGTATGTGCCTGGTCCGATGACTTTTGTGATGATAAAAGGACCTTCCCATGGACTGAGTAGTTTGTGGCGTCCATCGGTTTTTTGTATTCTTCTTAGTACTAGGTCTCCGACTTGTAATGATTGAGACTGTGTATTTTTGTTGTAGTGGCGCCTTAGTCCTTGGAGGTATCTTGCTGATTGCAGGGTAGCGTTTACTCTGACTTCTTCTGTACTGTCGAGTTCTAATCTTCGGGTGTGTTCTGCTTCTCCTTCGTCATATTGCTCTATCCTTGGTGACGTCTAGATCAAGTCTGCGGGTAGTACGACTTCTGATCCGTATACTAGGAAGAAAGGTGAGTATCCGATGACTCTACTTATTTGAGTCCGTAGCCCCCATACAACCTTGGGCAATTCTTCAATCCATTTTGATCCATAGTCTACTAGTTCTTCATATAGTCTTGGTTTCAATCCGGCTAGTATGAGTCCATTAGCCCTTTCTACCTGTCCGTTGGCTTCTGGATGTGCGACTGATGCATAATCTATGCTGAAGCCACAATCCTGTGCCCAACTTTGGAATTCTGTGGCCGTGAAGGGAGAACCCAAATCCGTGATGATTCGATTAGGCATGCCGAAGCGGTGCATAATGTCTTGGATGAACTCGACTGCTTTGGCTGCACTGTATTTTGCTAGTGGTTTGAATTCAATCCATTTGGTGAACTTGTCGATTGCCACAAAGATGTACTCGAATCCGCCTTTTGCTTTCTTGAGAGGTCCTACTTGATCTAGCCCCTAGCAGGAGAAGGGCCAAGCGGGTGGTATGCAGATGAGGTTGTGGGCTGGCACATGAGCCTGTCTTGCGAACATCTAACAACTTTTGCATCTTCTGACGAGTTCTTCTACGTCTTTCAAAGCGGTTGGCTAGTAGAAACCGGTGCGGAATGCTTTACCGACTAGTGTTCTTGAAGCGGCGTGATTTCCACAGCAACCTGAGTGTATTTCATCTAGGATTTGTTTGCCTTCTTCAAATGAGACGCAATTTAGGAGTACTCCTGATGATGCGGCTCTTCTTTATATCTTGTCTCCTACTAGGACGTAATTCTTGCTTCTGTGAACAACTCGGGTAGATTCCTATTTTTCTGCTGGCAACTTATTCTCTTTGATGTAATCAATAAAAACCTGGGTCCATGAAGTGGTGATTACCAAGATCTGGTTGTCTTTGGCTGAGATTTTAGGGGTTATCTCACCAGGTTGTTTGATAGAGGGAGCTGATAGCTCCTCTATGAATACACCGGGTGGGACCTTCGCCCTATCTGATCCAAGCTTGGCGAGGATGTCTGCCGCAATATTAGAATCCCACAGGACATGTAGAATTTCTAATCCTTGAAAATGTTTTTCGAGTTTTTGGATTTCAGCACAGTAAGCACCCAAGTTTTCTTTAGTGCAATCCCAATCTTTGTTGACTTGGTTGATGACTATTGCCGAATCGCCGTATACGAGTAATCGCTTGATTCCAAGGGTAATTGCCACTCGTAGCCCGTGGATGAGAGCTTCGTATTCTGCTTCGTTGTTGGTAGCTTGCCATAATATCTGAAGGACATACTTGAGTTGTTTTCCGTCCGGAGAAATTAGGAGGACGCCTGCACCGGCTCCGCCTAGCTTGAGTGATCCATCAAAGTACATCTTCCAATGATCAAGGATTGTATTTGACATAGGTTGTTGAATCTCTATCCACTCGGCAACAAAATCAGCAAGGACTTGAGATTTAATTGCTCTCCATGGGGTAAAATCGATGTTGAGAGCACCGAGTTCAACCACCCACTTAGATATGCGTCCTGTTGCGTCTCTGTTGTGTAATATGTCTCCTAGTGGGAAATCCGTCACCACGGTAATCTTGTGGCTTTCAAAATAGTGGCGAAGCTTACGTGAAGTGATCAGTAGGGCATAGAGTAGTTTTTGCACATGCAGGTACCGGATTTTTGACTCTGATAGTACTTTACTAATGTAGTATACTGGGCATTGTACCTTATATACGCGCCCTTCTTCTTCTCTTTCTACTACTATCGCCGTGCTGACCATAGTAGAAGTTGCCGCAATGTATAGCATCATGTCTTTGTCTTTCTTTAGAGGTGTTAGGACTGGTGAGGATGTGAGGTATGCCTTAAGTTTCTTGAAAGCTTCATTGGCTTCTTCTGTCCACTCGAACTTGTTTGTCTTCTTTAGCAATTTAAAGAAAGGTAACCCTTTTTCGCCCAGTCTTGATATGAAACGATTTAGTGCCGCCATGCAGCCTGTTAGATTCTACACGTCTTTGATACTTCGAGGAGGGCCCATCTCTGTTATGGCTCGAATTTGCTTGGCGCTTGCTTTGATTCCGCGATGACTAACTAAGAATCCGAGTAGTTGTCCTGAAGGAACTCTGAATACACACTTGTTTGGGTTTAATTTCCACCTCCATCTTTTTAGATTCTCGAAGGTATGTTTTAAATCTTCAATCAGTGCATCCAGGTTCTTTGTTTTTACAACCACGTCATCCACGTATGCTTCTATGTTTTCGCCGATCTGATTTCCAAGGCATGTTTGGATAGCTCTTTGGTAAGTGGCTCCAGCATTCTTGAGTCCAAATGACATGGTCTTGTAGCAGTAGGCACCGAACGTAGTGATGAAAGATGTCGTGCTTTGGTCCTGTTCTTTTAATGTGATCTGGTGATATCCGGAATAGTAGTCCAGAAAGGATAATAGGGCAGATCCTGCCGTTGAATCAACTATCTAATCAATGTGTGGTAGCTCAAACGGATCTTTCGGGCAGTGTTTGTTGAGATCTGTGTAGTCGACACACATGCGCCACTCGTCCGTATTCTTTTTCTATACTAGAACTGGGTTTGCTAGCCAATCTGGATGAAGGATTTCTCTAATGAACCCGGCTGCTAATAGCTTCGTGATTTCTTTTTTAATTGCTGCCTTCTTGTTGGGTGAGAATCGTCGTAGTCGTTGCTTCATAGGCTTGGAGCCTTCATTGATATCAATTCCGTGCTCAGCCAACTCTCTTGGGACCCCTGGCATGTCGGCCAGTTTCCAAGCGAAGATATCTTTGTTGTCCCAAAGAAAGTTGGTGAGCGCGAGTTCCTATTTTGCTGATAGGTGTGCACTGATGATTGCCATTTTTGAGGGATCACTAGTGCCCAGGTCAATTTGCTTGACGTCGGCTTCTTTTGGCGGTGCTAGGATGCTTGGCTTTTTAGCCGGTACCTCTAGTACTTCTTGACTTATTTCTGCGGCAATAGTGGCTATTTTTTTTCTTCCATCGTTTGCTTGTGCTCTTGCTGCAATTTGAATAGCCTGAACATCACAGTCAAATGCGTGCTTTAAATCACTCCGAAGAGAAAGAACACCGTTAGGCCCTGGCATCTTAAGCAACAGGTACGGATAATGTGGTATTGCCATGAATTTTGCTAGTGCCGAGCGCCCGAGGATTGCATGATATGATGAATCGAAGTCTGCGACTTCAAACTTGATGAACTCTGTATGGTAGTTTGAGGGAGTTCCAAAAGTAATTGGTAGAGTAATTTGTTCGAGTGGCATGGCTGCTTTTCCGGGTACTATTCCATAAAAAGGTGTACTTGTTGGTGTAATCATCCCAGTGAGTTGTAGTCCCATCTTCCTTAGTGTTTCTAAAAAGATGATGTTGAGTTCGGCTCCCCCGTCGATTAGTACCTTGGTGATAGTCATACCAGCAATAGTTGGATCTAGAACCAGTGGGTAATGGCCTGCGTTTCCTACGCTGGTCCATTGGTCTTCTCTTGAAAATTGGATTGGATACTCTGACCAATTGAGATATCTTGGTGTAGCAGGTTCTGCTGCCATGATGGTTCGTAATGCTAGTTTTTCTTGATGTTTGCTTCTAGAGTCTGGGACCCCAGCAAAGATTACTGCCACTGTCCCTCTGGATTTTTGGAATCCCTTGTCTTTAAGGTTGTCTCCTTCTTTTTTCTAATTGTCTTCTTTATTGTTTCCCTTGCTATCTTTTCTAGTGTATCTTTTATTGAAGGTGTAGCAATTTCCGATGGTGTGCTTTCCATTGGGGTGCAAGGGGCAATGTATGTTCTCAATGACGTCATATCTTCTAGGCTTGGTAAATTTATTTGATTTGTCAGCCATTACTACTGTGTTGTCTGGACCACGCTTTCTCTCCTAATGTCTGCTGTTTTGAGGAATTTGCCTGTCCGAGTTGTCTCTGTTGTTTCTATATGGGAATCTTTCTCGCGTCTTCTCCTTTGCAGTAATCATCTTTTCCACTATTCTTCTGAATTCTTCATTGTTTCTTGGGTTTTTTTGCAGAAGTCTTGAAATTGCCACCTAGCCATGATTTTGTGAGAGAAAGCTTCGATTACTTCTCGTTGTGTGATGTCATGTACTTGAGCTCGTAGTTCGCCAAATCATCGATTGTAATTTCTGAGACTTTCACCTCCTTTCTGTTTGAGTCCTTTTAACTCTGCATGGGTGATTGGATGTGTAATAATTCCCACGAAATTTTCACAGAAGGCTCTTTGC
Source organism: Miscanthus floridulus (assembly GCF_019320115.1). Taxonomy (NCBI): domain Eukaryota; kingdom Viridiplantae; phylum Streptophyta; class Magnoliopsida; order Poales; family Poaceae; genus Miscanthus; species Miscanthus floridulus. The sequence continues at coordinate 125,024,386 of NC_089581.1, forward strand.
AAGTCTTCCCAATTTCTAATTGATCCTAGATTCAATTTGTCAAACCATTGGAGTGGCATGGTTTCTAGGGCCATTGGAAAGAACAAGGTCTTGATGTCATCATCTCCTCCAGCCAATTCAATCGATTGTGAGTAAATCCTGAGCCATTGCTTTGGTTCGGTCTTGCCATCATACTTGGAGTGGTTGGATGGCTTGAACTTGTGAGGTAGTCGTATTGAAGCAAGTCTGTTCGCAAAAGAGGGGAATCTATCATGCGTTCTGGCTTCCATATATTCTGATTCTGTGCCCCCTCCTTGCCAACTGTCGTCTTGTTGAGAGTAGTTCTACGTGGCTATCCGAGTAGGTGCCTTGCTTCTAGCCTTTCTTGGTTGCTCGACTCGGTTGTTTTGACTGTGATTTCTTCAACTCTCTCCATTGTGACTTCCACTTGGTCCAAGTCTTTTGAAAGCAGACTTCCTTTGATTTTGATCTTCCTGTTCATGAGATGTTGCTCTTCTGTTGTGCGTCCTAAGGACTGTTGATCAGAGGAAGTCCCGGAGCTATTCTTGTTTTTCATTGGGATGTGAAGTTGCTCTGAGTTCTTCTAATGCTTCTCGAATCTTATCGTAGGGTGTATTCGCTGCTCGTCCTTCTTTGACTTCTCGCTCTGATTTTCTTCTGTTGTACTCGGCTAGATCTGACTCATATTTTATCCAAGTGTCCTTTCGCTGCTTAGCACGTCGTTGATGTCCTTGTTTCAATTTGTTCTTTCTTTCTCTTGCTTGCCTCTGACTTTCAGTCTCACCATCGTGCCCCTGGATAAATGGTGATATGTTGGATTCAGATTCATCTGAAGATCTCACGTTGGGTACTTCTGGGGGGATTAATGGTGATCGAGGATGACGAATCATGAATACTTCTCTAGCATGAGTTGTTTTGTCATCGTCGTTGATTTCCGTACTGTCATAGCTGTTGATAACTTCAGTAGAGGTTTCAAGGTCATAGATCGAGTCTCCTTCTTGGTATGGTAGAGTTGCTGTTGTCGTATTGTCGACTAGTTGGGTGCCGTCATTCTCAGGAATGGTACCTGGCCAGTGAACGATGCAGTCTTGAGATATTATAGTTAAAACGAGACCTTCTTGGGCTCCTTTTAGTGGCATTCTAAGCACAGGATAAGTGGATCCTTCGAACCATGTCTGATAAGATGTTGCCATGTTGTGGAGTCCGAACGGAAGAGGACCCGACTTCTTTGAAGTACTTTCAGTGAACTCCGAGTAGTATTCTTAATAGGTTGACGTCATGTTCCGGAATTTTGTCAGAAAAGAACTCGGTTTTCTAAAAGAACTAGGATAAGACTTCGTCTCGGAAGCAGAACTTGAGTTTGAATCAGATACGTGAAGTCACAAAATCTGAGTTGGATTGGATATCATGAGCTGCGCGAATCTTCCGGCAAGCTGATCTATCGTTGTCGCCGGAATGGAAAAGTCCTGATGATGATCTGAATCTTCAAGGAGACGGCCTTGGAGCTTGCCATCGTCGCCTGCCTCACAGATCCACGAATCGAAGATGAAGGTTGATCCCGTCGAGTAGATCATATTGTCGAGGTCCATCGAGCTCTCGGATGCAAAGTCACCGAAAGCCCCTACCTGGCGCGCCAGCTGTCGATGTTTGACCACCGATAGCCTGCCACGGGGTTACCCAGGACAGTATGTTCGGGCTTCAGCGTATGCGGAACTCGACGGTTAACGCAAAAGATAGTCGATTTATCCTGGTTTGGACCCTCGATCGATGATCGAGTAATAGCCCTACGTCCAGTCGGCGTTTGCCTTTGCGTTGGATTGATTGTAAAGTGTTGTGTTGTGTACAATTATTCTCTTTGTGATCCCCCGATCTAAGGAGCCCTGCCCTCCTTTATATAGTTAGGAGGCCAGAGTCCTAGTCGGTTTACAATAAGAGTTCCTAGTAGGATTACAGAGTAATACTGCTACTAAGATTATATGGGAAGAATCCTAATTAGACTAGGTCTTCTTCCTTCCTTGCGGGGTATCCCGTGGATCCCGCACCAACAGATGGACAAGACTATCACCACTTGCCAACTAGCACAATCTATCCAAAGGCCTAACCATATCCATAGATAATCTATAGTCTAAGCACCACACTTAATCTATAAACTTACTACTTTGATTCGAGCTCCGATGAAATGAGATCAAAGCACCCTAACCAGACGATGGAACCGGTACTAACGAATGACTACTAAACAAAAGGTAACCTATGATTCTATTGCTAAGAGTAAGCACCTAAGCTCACTAATGATGAACAATAATGAACAAGTACTTGAACTAAGCAAAGCAATAATACTAAATAAAGTACTGAATAAAGTAAATGCGAAATGAAAGAATTGCAAAGGAGCTATACCAGACCCAGAAGACTCTTCTGGACTTCGAAGAAGCTCTACTCTAACTCTACTTCCACTCCTAAGCTACTACTCTAGAGCTACTCTAAACTAGAGAGCTTGAAAGAAGCTTGGAATGCTTGGAATTGTATGGGGCACTTCTCCACTGAGCTCCACACCTCTTTTTATAGTGTGTAGAGAGGGTGGGGGTACTTGTAGGTAGCCAAGGAAGGTCGGTAGCCCCCTAGGGCATCGGGCGGCGCCTAGGGGTGTCGGCCAGCCCTTGGTTCCACCGCCTTAGCATCCAATGACGCTAGATGGCTCCCCAATGGCGGTTGCATGGCAGTTAAGGCGGTTATTCGGGCAGGAAATCGGTTTGAAGGTCGGTTGGAGCCCTCCAAGTCTATGACGGTAGATCCATGGATCTAAGGTGACTCCATCTTGGCCTTTGAAGCAAACCGATGTTGGATCAATGGTGGAGAAGCCTTGGGGAGGCTCTTCCACGGATCAGTGATGTGGCAGGGCCACATGGGGCATCGGGCGGTGCCTAGGTGGCGCCGGCCGACGTGGCCAAGTGGGCCCATGGCCCCCTGCCACATCCACTTGCCTCCTATGTGTGTATTTTACACCTTTTTTTTTTGCCAAAATTCCTGCATACAAATATTTTTCCATGTACAAGTGAAACTAGGTGAATTATAAAACAAATTCAATACATGCGATGATGATTTACAACACTTTATCTTACTTTTAGGTGAAATGTTGATGGTCAAAACGGGTGTTAGTGACCATCAACAAATGGTTCATATTCAACCATATCCTCATCTAGACTCGCTTGAGACTCCTCAACATCTGCAACAACAACGGAAGGCATAACGGGAGTCGAATCATCCAATGGAGCATCGGTAGCCATGGGAGCCAGGAGAGTCGGCTCAATTGACTCAAGTTTTCAGAGTTTTCATTGTGCAACGTCTGCTTTCCCTCTCCTGCTCTCCTACCAATTGTCTGAAAACTCTGAATCTTGGTAAATTTTCCCATTCTCACTTCTCGAATCTATGTTCTATGTTAATGATGAACTCTTCTCGATATTAGAATTATTGAATGATTATTTGATTAGATCGATTTTTATAGAGTTGCACAACGAAGACGACCGAGACATTAAAAATCCTTTTTTATCCTGCTCCTATGTCAATTATACAACCAGTTCTATGCTATTTATAAGCTAGTTTTGTTATCTTTCTGTATTAGACTCGGTTTAGACTATGTGAGCGTTATCTTGACCCACGGTGCATATGCTGTGATAGTGGCCGTAGGCGTAAAAATTAATGAGCTCCGCCACTGGTTGTGTCACCCCTAATATCAATACCGAGGTTCTCTTTAATTGTTCTAATGATGGAAGCTTCATGCTCAGCGAGAACCTCTTTTACCTCGGCAAATTTCTTCTACCATGTTGATGATCGGCATGTCCGACTTGAAAAGTTGGTCTAACTGATGAACCAACATTAGTATGGCCGATGTCATGAACCGGCCTCTCACGGTTTTGTTTGTTTGGCCAGGAATTCAAATGGTGATTAGAAATATATGGAGGCATACGTCGACTAAGCAGGTGGTGCCACACGTGAGACGACGTACGGTGGTGTCGTAGAGAATTTTATTCCCATTTATAGGGTTAGCTTGTGTGTTTGTGTAGTGTCCATACATACTATACCTGCATCCGTTCATTATAATTTGGGAGGAAGGAGGGAGGGGTTGGTGTTTTGGTTTCCGTACGTGAGTATCCATGTTTATAATGTGTCCTTTTTATTTTATTAGAGAAAAAAGTCGTAGGCTACCTCGTCCACATAAAACCGAAGCAGTGGGCATACAGGTCGATAGCCATTAATTAGTACTACCTACAATCTAAATTATAAGATATTTTAGTTTTTCTAGTACGTAGTTTTTATTATGCACTCAGATATATATTATGTCTATATACCTAATAAAAACAAATGATTTTATAAAAAAAACATCTTATAATCTGGAACGGAGTGATTAGCTTTTTTTTTTTAACTCTGCTGACCAGGCCGGCAATGTATTAATCAACATTCGGTCAAAAAAATGTATTCATCAACAGATAAACGTTTAAACCAAAACGTTTTTCCACCGTGTTCTCCAACTCCACTAACAGTCTTGAAAAGCTGATTCATTCTAGATCGGCAGCCTGCCCTGCCGTGCCGAACTATCTACCTCTTTGCGTTTCGCCCTCTCGTTTTTTTCCCTGCCAGTCTAGACTCGCGGCTCTCATGACCTGAAGTCTATCTGAATAATGACAATAATGTTGCGTTAAGGTTGTATTGGGGACCCAGGCCGTTGAACAGTATCGATCAATCGTTGGTGGTCCTGCTACGTGTACAGCAGAGCAGTGAGCCGTGGAAACTTAAACGGCAGCATGAGTTGAACACAGAAAGGGAAAGTTAATTAATGCTGGAAATTCGGTTTGCACACGCTGTGGTGCGGTGTGCAGCGCGTAACGAGCCGAATCCTCGATTCATTGAGCCAGAGGGGAGAAGAACACCGCCTTTATTTGGATCCACCTTAATCCGTTCAACACACATGAATGCACTCAAATTCATATTTACTCCATCCGTTCCATTTTATCTGGTACAAGTTAGAATGACACGGTCTTCTATGTTACACTTTGACCATTCTTGCTTTATATTATATTATTTATACTTATAAACTTATAATCATCGGATAGAATAGTTCTTTACAAATCTAATCATATTAAGTTTGTATTATAATAGTTAAAAATTATTAGCCTAATTATTGATCAAAGTTTTTAAAGTTTGAATCTTGATATACGTGTGCGCCAGATAAAATGGAATGGAGGTAGTAATCCACATGCTAATCCTTGTGGATTTGGATAGATTGTAGTGCAGCTAAACAATCTCTCAATTTTGTTACAGGTGTATCCACTTCAAATACAAGTTTAATCAAATTATGTTTCTTCCTATAATGACTGTCATCAAGTTAATAAAGTGCATAATTATACCTCAATGGTACCTCTAAACTGAACTCACTTGTTTAGTTTGAAGAATTATACTCTCGTCGTTCTAAATTGTAAGTCATTCTGATTTTTCTAGATTCATAGCTTTTACTATGCATCTAAACATAATGTACATTTAAATGCGTAGTAAAAGTTATGTATCCAGAAAAGGCCGAACAACTTGCAATTTGGAACGGAGGTAGTAAGTTGATTCTTAAAGCTAAATAGTTCCTTGATCCACCGATAACTTTTAGGTTCTTCTTTCATCATTTTTTTTCTTACACAGTCATTCATAGCCATTAATTCAACGTGGTGTAGTCGACAAGTGAGTCACCGCCAACTCTTTAGGGCACATAGAGGAATGAGCCAACAAAGCAAGTTCATCGGAATCCGATCGAACATACATATACATATGGAGTTTCGAAGTCACTACTAAGGGTCTGTTTGGATTGAAGGAATTACAAGGGAATTTCAAAGGATCGTATTCCTGTGGAAAGTTTTTGAAGATTGCCGTTTGGAATGAAGGAAAGATATATCCCTTTCCAAAGGAAAGGATTCCTATGCTGTACAAAACGCAGGGAAAAAAATATCCAGTCGAACTCAAGGGAAAATTTCCTACGATGCTTGCGCTCATGCTGTGTTATGGATTCCTGCGTTTTTCGTGTGTTATGGATTCGTGCGTTCCAAACACCCCTTCTAGTTATTTCCCGCGTTTTTTCTTTCCTCTGTTTTACCACTACACACTCACCCCATTCCTGTGTTTTTTCCTATTCCCGTGTTTTTGATTCCTGCGTTTCAAATAGGCCCTAGGGGTTGTTTGGATTGAAGGAATTACAAAGGAATTTCAAAGGATCGTATTCCTGTGGAAAGTTTTTGAAGATTGCCGTTTGGATTGAATGAAAGATACATCCCTTTCCAAAGGAAAGGATTCCTATGCTGTACAAAACGTAGGGAAAAAACATCCAGTCGAACTCAAGGAAAAATTTCCTACGGTGCTTGCGCTCATGCTGTATTATGGATTCCTGCGTTTTTCCTGTGTTATGGATTCCTGCGTTCCAAACACCCCTTCTAGTTATTTCCCGCGTTTTTTCTCTCTGTTTTACCACTACATACTCACCCCATTCCTGTGTTTTTTCCTATTCCCGTGTTTTTGATTCCCGCGTTTCAAACAGGCCCTAACATGGGGGAGGTAAGGTCTCTAGGAGGAACCAATGCAGGACGAACCTTCGGAGAGGATGTTGGAGGACCTTTCGTAAATGTGTGAGGTTGTGAGTCGAGACTACAAGGAGCCAGCCTTCAGGGCAAGGACCACAGGCCTTGCTAACAAAGGGAGTCCTCTTGGAAACCTTGCTTCTAGAGGCAAACCGTCCAAAAGCACACAGGTTGATAGGTTCCACGTCTATCACTGACAAAGTGAACGGAAATACTCTGCCCAGGACGCTCCAACGATGACAAGGAAGTCACTCCTAACATGGGGATGTAAGCTCTCTGGGAGGAACCAATGCAAGATATGAACCTTTTGGAGAGGATGTTGGAGGACCTTTGGCAAATATGTGAGACTATGAGCGAGGCTACAAGGAACCAACCTTCAAGGCAAGGACCACGGGTCTTACTAATGAGTAACGAAGGGAATTCTCTTGAAAACCTTGCATCTGGAGGTAAACCGTCCAAAAGCAGACGACCTCTAGGACTACACATCCCTCCGATGGTACTGGGAATTACACATGTTGATAGGTTCCATGTCTACTAGAGCGAAAGTGTACGAAAATACTCCACTGCTAACGTCAGGACGTTCCAGCGATGTCAACGATTGGGAGGGGGTGTTGGAAGAAATAAAAAATGATGTGAATACTCCTAGATATTCCTGTACAAAATAAAGGGCTATAAATAAGAGCATCTTCGGTAGTTCCAAAAAACAATTGATAAATCAATAAATTTCCAATGTATTTAAAAAGTTGGGAATACATTTATTGGTTCTTCAAAATATCACTTCTAAAAGGTCGAAGACAATTCTGCATCAAGAATCATGAATTATTTCCAAATTATCGAACGACTTTTATATTTTTCTCTCTTGTACATTTGTATTAGAAACCCTATCCTTACTCCTTATTCTTCTGCACGTCCTTCCACCTCTAGATTGGCATATATGCGGGTATATTTCTGTGTGATTGGATCGATTTTCCCAAGTGTTGAAAGATTGGCAGTTCATATAAGGAGTTTTTGAAGAGACTTTGTCGACAATCTTGCCAAAAACTAAGATTGGGAGTGACTTTTGGAAACTCTTGGAGATGCTCTAACACCCCCTCTATCCCAGGGTTGTAAAGCATTCCATCTAGCAGTAAAACAAATGTTATGTAATCTAAAAAAAAGAACTAAAACAAATATTCTTATTTATTGCCATCTACTCCTCTAATAATCTTTAGCCGAAGTCAAGGGCCCTCTCTTATCTATCTAGATTTTTTTTTCTCCAGCGATGTGAAAGCATGTTGAAACATGAATCCAATTATAATTTACATCCAACATACTTATAGGGCAAACCTCTTGTTGGGATCTCTCGATGGGAATGATTGATGATTAGAGTAACCATATCTCCTATCCAATATCCTATATATCTTAAAAACTAATCATTTTATGATATGACGGTCCTGCAGCAGATACTATCTCCTAAAAGCAGTCGTGTGTCGCATAAAGAAAGAAGAGAACCCACGTCCCCCTATTCCTAAAGAAATATAGCCGATAAATTTTAGGTATAACAGTGCTCTCGGCCTATATGCTGAAACAACTTAGTACTCCCTCCATTCTAAATTATAAGTCGCTTTTACTTTTTTGATACATCTATTTTTGTTATGCATCTAGATAAATAATATGTCTAGATATATAGTAAAATGAATGAACCAAAAAAATCAAAGCGACTTATAATTTGGAACGGATGGAGTATAAGATATTCAGTGGAGTTGCTCTTATTACTTGATTGAAGTAAGACATGGTATACATTAAATGTAGATCAAACTGTCGATGTTGGTCAGCTAATGTAGCACTCGGTTTTAAGAACAAAACCAGATACATACCATATGTGAGCCCAGGAAGTCAAATCTTACATATAGCTACAAATAAGGGTAATATCAAAAGACAATGCTCAATATATAACATACTTAGTATAAAGGATATAACCTTAGATAGCAGACAATGGAAAGACAACTCCGATCTTCAAGTAAAGACTCTAATTCCACAGGGACAACTGACTGGTTGATCACAAGCCTAATTTCTCCAAACTCTAGCAATCTGGTACCCATCCGGGATTTTTTTCCAAACATGTGAAAAATAAAACAAGCGTAAGTACATATCGTCCTCAACAAATATAACATGGGGTTCATGAGGCTCAAAAGGCTGACACTAGTTTAACTGCAATTAGCTTTTAATGAGTCATCTTTTAGCAGTTGGTTGGCAACAAGTTTATCCACAAGCCCATATAAACACATGATCAGGTAAACATGAATAATGAATAGCGTAAACGGTAATCATTAGTGAGCATCATCATCATCAGTATCATCCATGTTCATCATCATTAACCATTAATGATCATCTATTTCGTAAATATTCTAAGGCCGCTCGTTACCATGAGCACGACTGATATACCAGTTTTACACTCTGCAGAGGTTGTACACTTTCACTGTGAGTCCTGATTACCCTTTCGCTCGAGGTAGCTAATCTCTTGACCCACTTCCAAGGAAGATCGACAGGGTTCACTATGAAGCCTTTCAAAGGTTTCGTCTAATAAGTTAGGGCCATTAGATTCACTCGGCAAACAGATGTAGGAACCCCCCTTCCCGGTGGCACAATGACACGTAGCCTATACACAAGGGGACAGAGGCTGTCCTATACCCAATTCATCAAGCCATTCTTACGCCAATAAAGGTAACCACTAACAAGCTAGAAAATGTCCTCATACTAAGCTAAAGCCAGAGCCATGTAGCCCTCACAGCTGTACTGTAAGTCCTAGATGATCACTTACAGATAAGTCCTTAGGGAGAGAAAGCTAGAGCACCATAAAAATAGCCCAATGCTCTAGCCCCTGGTTCCATGTTGCTAAAAAGAATCTTTTAGTGTTTATTGCATATACCATTAGTCAAGTTACAAGATCATGGTTTCAATTGAGCACTAGCATCATACTAACCAATGCAATACCCCATAGGTGACAAGGAATCTAGGATATTAAATAGCTAGGAAAATTAGTATGGTTGCCAAGGTAGACACATGCAGTATGAATTAAATGATTAAAATTGTAAAGGACAACAAGGAAGATCCTATGCTATACTTCCCTTAAACTTAGATCCTTTTCTAGTCTAAACCTTCAAAGATCTGCTTCTTGATTCACCACGTATAGCTCACCGACTGGACATGATCATAGAGCACCACATAAGCATCTATGCAATCATACACTAAGCAAACAATAGATCTAAATTAGAATAGTACACCAAACATAAAATCAAGATGAAAAGTTTGTAAAATGAATCTACGTCTCGCTATGAACACACAGACGTAAAAAGCACTCTAATTGGAGCTATAACGAAAAAAGTTATGAATTAAACAAGATTTCCTTTAATAAAATAATAGATTAAATCTAACCTCGAATTTCAAAAGTTCAAAATATATTTAACAGTAGGATGAACATGTAGATTACTCAATTATAAATCTAACGCAACTTGAATAGATCAAAACGGAATTAAAACAAAGATTTTATGGCCTATATAAGACAAGTGGCAAAACTGTAAATAGATGAAAGCGTATTTTGAATCTAACCGAAGAAACTACGTTTTCAAAAGAAGAAAACGTATTTTGAATCTAATAGAGGGATTTTACGCTTTCTGAAAGAGAAAACGTATTATGAATCTACTAGAAAGAAACTATGCTTTTGGAATAGGAAAACGTATTCTAGAAGTGCGCCATGGACTGTGGGTTATATTATGCAAAACTGCAGGGGCTCTTTTGCAAATAAACCTGGCAAAGGGGTACGGGCGATCTTGGACCGTTGGATTGAATCTGGATGGCCTAGATTAGAAAGGAGGGGGAGAGAGTCACCGACCGGAGAAGAAAACAGACGCGGCGAAGCTCCATTACCAGCGGCGAGAAGCTCCCTGGAGCGCTCGGTTTGGGCCCTCGAGGCAATGGTTTGATGAGCCGAGAGCATAGGGAAGAAGAGGAGAAGACAACAAACTCACCTAGTGTTTACACCAGAATTTGGAAGAAAGATTGCAGGAACTCGAAAGCTCCCAAGATCATGTCATCAAGGAATCGATTGCATAAAGGTCGGTATCAGCTGATTCGAATGCAGCACTGGAATCGACTCTCTTCAGATAGCGACAACAGATAACTATAATAGCTACAATCAGCGCCAGGGAAAAACATGTTGGACTCTACAAAAAGGGAAAGATTAGGGTCCAAGTTATCTTAAATTAGGAAAGTTTTCTCTAAGGCCAAAAGTTATAATGAGTCGTGCTTAAATAGGATTCATGCGTAGGTTCTAGGAATAAATATTGGACCCCGGCTATTAAAAAGGACAACAATCAATCAAATACATGTTACTTTTTTGGCTCCGACCACCCATTAGGAGTAGGAGTAGAGTAGATCTCAGCGAGTTCTTCAGTGAGCAGGGCTGCATCGGTCCGACCGACCTCCGGCTTGTCTGTAAGTACCGTCATGGTTTATATTTCTGTTCGTACAGCTGCATCGATCCGGTCAACCTCCACTGCGACTCTGGTATAAGCTAGTTATCGACTCTTGTCTAGTTCAAGTACGGCTACATCGATCCGATCATCCTCCACTGCTCGAATTAGATTAAGGTCAATTTATCAGCTCTATCTAACGGTGGCGTCCTTCGGATAGATTCATTAAGTTATCGATATTACTTATTGCTTTCATTATTTATTTAATTACAGCAATATCACTTTGCCCGATTGAGATTGATCTAGATCGGCCTTATATCCTATTTAACCCATCATTTATTAATATAAACTGATCTAATCTGCAACTTAAATGATGAGTTATGTTTTATCGGCTGTTTTATGTCAATCTTGATTGTGCGTAGTGTACGGTTAAGGCATGCCAGATGTTGAATAGATCTATCGGCTAACAAAAACCGTTCCATGGCCCATTATCACGGTCTATGTGATTCTACCTCACACCCCACTGTTAGCACCATAGAGCGGGGACCGGTATTTGGTAGATCTATTCCTGATAGGGCATGGCATTAATTGTGCGCTATGCCCGAATCATCTGTTTAGCTGATATCGAGTGCTTTCACATATACGGTTCACCTCACGAGACCATTGAAGTAAGGGTAGGTTGAAAGATATGTTAGCCCCATGATCTTATTATTATATTACGGTCTACATGATTTTACCTCATGCCCCACTGATATTAGTAATAAGTTAGGGTCATCGAATCTATTGTTATTTCTATGGCCTGCATGATTCTGCCTCATGCCCCACTGGTCATAGCGATAGATGAGATCTAATATGTTCATTAGATTTATCTCTATTAAATGGTTAAATAATGATGAACTATTTCTGAGTCTTTTATATAAAAGGGGATTCGGTTACCTACAGTCATTGGCTTAGCATAAACCGATTAATGCTGACATCCTATTGCCATTGACTAATATTTGTCTAAATAACGACATTCATCTTGAATGATAATCGATATTTTCTTCCATAATTCCATGAGCTTTAACTAATTTATTCTTATGAGTATGTCGGAATCGGCTATTTAGTTGATCTCCTTCCACATTGGCTCTTAGGGCCGCATATTCGGAACTGTCTGGCAACACCGGCATGTTTTGCCTTAAGTTACTAATTAGCTTTCTTTCTTTGTCAATTGCAGGGTCAAATTGACTGGCATGTCTCGGGAGGAGTGCGCAGGATCGATCATCCCTGCGTTGAAGCTAGGTGGATCTCTAGCTCTATCGAGAGGACCCTTCTGGCTTGCTCATGTGCCTCAGAATGATTGACACGTTTTTGTGCCGACACACATTCTGGCATGCCCGGTGGGACCCCACAATCATCATGGCGGCTTACAACAACAACGACATCCTTATGGTACCTTATGAAGACCTACCTGATGGAGATAAAGATGTCATCAGCAAAGCTATAGATGAATTTCAGAACAAGTGTTTGTTGTCCTACACCAAAACATGTGACAATACAATTGTTCAGAAATATCCACTACCAAGAGTTCTATTGCATGGACAGACAGATGTAGATGAGACTAAAGATATGCGTTTCTTCATGGAAGCTATAAACAAATCTGTTCAAGATGCCATATCGAACCATAATGAAATTTTCTTGAACACATTCCACAACACCATGAAGGAGGTGTTGCATGGGCTTCCAGTTGATCAGGTTGGGTCGACTTATTACAATTTTCCACATCTATCAACCCAAGGGACTAATCAAGTCAGTACCAGCCATCAAGAAGCAGCACCAGCTGTTAATCATGATGTCTAGGTAGTTCAGAGTTCATCTGAGCAAGCTCAAGGTACTACTATAAATCAGATACATTATAATCCTAGATCACCAGTGCAACATGTGCAATACCCAGAGGGGCAAGGTTAGAACTAGATGATTAATTTTGGCACATCAGGCCACATACCGTTGTCGGCTCAAAAAATAGCACCATCAATTCAAAGGATCCATTGAAATATAGATCCTCATGTCTACAATCAGAGACTTCAAGCAGTAAATCAGCAAAGGACCCAATAGATGAAGATTCCATAGGGGTATCATTATGGCATAGATTATAACATGCTTCACATGATTCTGAATCCAGGGTATTAAGTCACATGGGATTTCAATCCATAGATGGGTCAGCAAGTGCAGAGAAATCCAAATTCAAATGCTGATGAGTTGTTGCTAAGGGTGACCGAGATGATGAAGAATCAGTTCGGTCTGAAGCCAAAAGGGCTGACCTTCTCATACAAACGCCCATATCTAGAATGGTATGATTTGGTCGCTCTTCCTACAAATTACAGGCTCCTAGAGTTTGCTAAGTTCACTAGCCAAGACAGTACAAGCATAATAGAATATGTCAGTCGGTATCTTACACAGTTGGGCGAAGCATCCGTTGAAGAGGCCCATCGAGTTCGTTTCTTCTCCTTGTCCCTGTCAGGGCCAGCCTTCACTTGGTTTTCATCACTACTAGTTAACTCTATTGCCAATTGGGCTGACCTAGAGAAGAAGTTTCATACATATTTTTACACTGGGATAGGAGAAAAGAAGATTACCGATTTGACAACTATAAGGCAAAGAACTAATGAATCGGGCATTGTGTTTCTTCAGAGGTTCTAGGAGACTAGAAACTGGTGCTTCTCATTAAACTTGGCTGATGATCAGCTAACTGCTCTGGTTGTTCAAGGAATGTTGCCAACATGGAGAGAGAAGTTGCTGGGACAAGAGTTTGATAACTTGGGTCAATTGGCTCAATGAGTGGCAGCACTCAATAGCCAATTCTAGAGTATGCACAGAGATACCCGATTCTAGAAAAGTACCATAGTGGCTGAAGCTTATAATCCATATTTAGTCAATGACAACTATGAAGACAATAAAGAAGAAGAGGTTGCCATGACTGAATGGAATTGGGGCAAAAAGACAGTAATGGTGCCAAATCCTTGGGGAAGAGGAGTCGAGTGAAACGACCCCGATTTCCATGAAGGGAAATCCACAACGTCAAAGTGTAATAAGACCGTTGTAGATCATATTACCCAAATTCCAGTTGAATATCACATCCATACAACGATAATATCAGAGTACAAATAGTGCGGAATTACATAAATTATTACATTGCCGCATTGGCGGAATCAAAAGTAGCATTCATTTAGAACAGCTTAAAGATAAGATCGCCAAACTCGAGCGTAGGCATGAACCCCTCAACCGTCAAACTCCTCGAAGCTATACTCCTCAGCAGAACCTGTGTGCCAAAATTTATCAGTACTATTTGTACTGGCCACTCCCAACCCTATGAGCATTGCTTTGTGGAAATTGGATGAAAGTTGGATATAATCAAAGGAACCTATAAGGCTGGGGTTTCCTATGCATTAGCATATCAAGTATATAATAATAGTTGGTCAAGTTTTAACACCATTCCCACACACATTCCACCCCATTCCCTTTTCCGAGACAGGTTTTGATCCTAGGATCGACATACCACCATCTCTATACCATCACCATACCATACCATCGCTTAGTCAACAGACCAACTCCCTCTCGGCACTGTCTCAAGGCCCGTAGCCCCTGGCTACGACCGACTCTCTCTCACGGAGGAAGAAGAGAAGGACTTATCTCACTATCTAGTTTAAGCGAAACCCAGGAAAGGTCCATAGCCGACAAGTCGGCACATGTATCGATCGATCAACCAAACACTCTGTAGAGGTTTTACATAACTACAAGATCTGCCTTCCTCGCTGACCGTCATCAACTGGGCTGATTCCGGCCACTTGCTAGCCTAGGATAATGCCACTCTACCATTCAGCCCTGGTTCACCCCAAGTCTAGTCTGGGGTGGCTGAAACTGTGAGTCATGAGCTGGGTCCACAAGGTCTCCATGAAGTCTTGGAAGGGTGTGGGGGAAATCCTCTGCGCCCCGTACCTCCTTACACTGTCCGCTATCAACCTAGCAGTAGTGGCAATATCCTACCAAGTAGTCCGGCCGTCCCACACCATATAGGGCGAGTGGTATGTAAGGCTTCCCGATGAATCTGAGTACTAGTAAGTCCTTAGAGATGACCAAGCCAGAATGTCTTCATCAGGGTTTCCATTTATCGTGCCACCACAACACCTCCATCCCGGGCTCCACCCATCACAGGTTCACACCCAGGACCACCTCATATACCATTTACCCACCACAGGTATCCATTCCAGGGGTGCCCAGGTAGCACCACATGGTATGACTTGCCCTAGGCTCATTGTATACTCCAACTTGGTCGACACAACCCTCACCCTCCACGCACCCAAGTCACACAAGCAGCACTCTCCCCATGGTCTAGATAACACCAGTTTCCACCACGCATCAATGTAGTGCGAGCGTAGTAGAAGTAATAAGCAATGAAATATAATAGCAAGCGTGTGACTAGCCTAATAGCAGGGTGAGCAGGGATAAGGTTGCATCAAGGTAAAGGCCATCAAGAAAGCATTCTACCATGTAAGTCCTACCATAGTGTGATCACGACAATAAAGTAAAGCACTAGCATTTCTATTTTAGCCATGCATAATAGGTGCTATGAGATTGGGTGGGATGTGGCACCTTCAGTGTAGTCATCTCCATACTCCTCACGGTACTCACGATCCTCGTCTGTCTGGTTCTCCTCCGAGTCTGCAACGGATCACGTTATAGTTGCGTTAGCGACGTCTATAGAATAGCACAAAGAAGCAATGAAAATTCAAAAGAGCCAAATGCACTCAAACATAGGTTCATTGCGTAGAGCTCGATTTTAGATAAATTTTGGTCCTAGTTTCGTATTTTTCTGAGGTCATTTGAATTAGTTATGAATTTCCGAAGTTTAAATCATTTCTGAAAATGGAAAAGGCTAAATTAATCCTGGGCTGACACGTGTCACGCTGTGACTGGTCCACGTGGCATGATGACGTCAACATGATGTCATCATGACGTCATCGTCTCGGTTCCGAGCTGACAGGTGGGGTCCAACTGACGTCAGCATGATGTCATCAGCGTCATCAATCTGACAGGTGGGACTAGGGCTTTCGGGTCACTGACGTGTGGGGCCAGGTCAACGGTCAATGTTGACCGATCAACGGTCAATATGGGCCAGGTTCAAACTAGGCCTGGATAGGGCTGGATCTAGGCCGGGCTTGGCCCGCCACATGGCAAGCTGTGACGCTGCCACGTCGTAGCTGTGGGCTTCCACAGGGCTTCGTCCACAGTGCTGGCTTACGGTGCGTGGTTCATGGTAGATGTAGGTTCATGGTCCATGGACCCAAGATAGGGTCCATGGTGGACCGAGTCCACCATCTTTCCTCTCGACTCGGCTCACGTGCACCGAGTGTAGGCGCAGACGGCCAGCGAGGGGAGTCTCCCCTGTTTTCTCCCGCTACTGTGCTCCCGCTGGCGACGTGCTTGCTGGCGAGCCTTTGTGGCGACGCTGGTGTGCAATTGACGTGGGTGGAAGCTCCGTCGAGCCTCAGCGTCATCATTGGTGGGGTTACCATGGCATGCGGGGTCCTGTGGTGTGCCAGCCACGGCGGTAGCCTTTCGGGCATGACGGCGGCGCCGGTGAGGTGGCTACAGCCATGGTGAAGCACCCTGATGGGGCATGTAAGCTTCTATGGCTCCATGAGGATGTGGCGTGGGTGTCCAGGGCTCAAGGTGGGGCTTTGTGCTTCTAGGTGGCCGGTAGGGGCTCCCTGGCGGCCACGGTGACATGGTGACGATGGCGAGGCACACGGTGAACTACGAGGCTCGAGCGGGGTGGTCACGGCGTGGCCGCTGGTGTTTCTCGTGGCTCCAGCGAATAGGGTGGGTGAGTCAGGGAGGCACCAAGCGCTCCCAGCGGTACTGGCCACGGTGGTCGGTGGCTCTGGCCGGTGGTCTGGTGCTCGGGCCGGTGGTTTGGTGCTCGGAGGTGGTCTGGTGCTCAGAGGTGGTCTGGTGCTCGGAGGTGGTCGGGTGCACCAGCGGTGGCCATGCCACGACGGTGGCATTGCGAGCATGGCAAGCGAGTGCTCTACTTTGGTGTCCGTGGGGCTTGGAGGGTCTATAGCGTCCAAGGGCTCGGAGGTGGTCGCGGTGTGCATGTGGGTGTGCTGTGCTTGTGTGCCCTACGATCGGAGATGGCCTTGGCCTACGCACTCATGGTATGGAGCGCCATGGCTAGAGTAGCAAGGTCTGGCGGCGAGCAGGGGAAAAACCGGGGGCTCACCGTAGGTGTTGTGGAAGAGGTGATGGCGGTGCAGTGACGAGTTGCGGTCGTGTAGCTCCAGAAGCCGTGCAGTGCCGTGCAGCATCGTGGCGTCGTCCTTGCTCTGGTGGCTTCGGAGGTGCTCTGTCGGTGGCTCCTTCTTCTTTCTCCCGCTCCCTTCCTTCTTCCTCTCTTGGCTCTCTCTCTCGGCTTGGGTGCATAGGGGGGTGGCCGCAAGGTGGCGGCGGGCACGAGAGTGCGCTAGGGCAACCGGGACCGGGGCTCTTATAGCCGAGCGGGGGAACAGCGAGCCTGGTGATCAGTGGTTGGGGAATCAAGGGCGATCAGAGACGCGTGCTGCATCCAACGGCCGCGAGTGGTTACATGGGCATGGCGCCAAGGGGACAAGGCCATGCCCTGGGCGTGACCCCCTGGCCCGCCCCTGCCAATGCTGTCGGGGCTCGGTTAGAGAAGGGAATCGACGTGAGCGGTCAGGGGAGGAAGACGACACTATGGACATGTGCGGCTAACGCGTGGGACCCAGTGGCAGTGACAGCAAGCGAAGGTGGGGAGGCGTGTGGGCGTGAGCGGCATGTGGGCTTGCTAGGCCGGTCGCTCGGTTGTGCAAGTTGGGCCAGCTGCGCGCGAGGCAGGGATGCCAGTGGGCTGAGTAGGCCGAGCCGGCCTATGAGGCCTTCTCATTTTCCCCTTTTCCTTTTCTGTTTCATTTTCCTTCTTCTTTATTTGAATTCAATTTTGATTTTTAAATCTGGATTCCAAATTGGTGCACCATATTCATTGGAGTTGTTAAGCATATCATAACTCAAATGGAAATCCAAATCACATTTTGAATTAACCATGTATGCAATACTTTATTTGTTAGAACTTAAATAAACACAATTAACTAATGACATGCCATGCTTATGTGTTAACTTGGGTTGGGGTTAGACCCAATGCATTTCTTAGGTTGGTTTTCTATACGTGACACTCATCATCACATGGGAGTTTTTAAGAATTTTTTTTGTAGTTGGTACTTTTGGTGTGTGGATTTTTGGGTTGTTACATCGAGGAGAGCTATGACTTTGACATCACAAAATCAAACAAGCTCTTTGATTTCTTGCTTGAGAAAGGATAGATCAAGTTGCTCGATAATCATGTTATGTTGCCCCCTGATCAATTGAAAAACAAGAGGTTCAGCAAGTTTCACAATGCTACATCTCATTCTACTAATGAATGTAGAGTTTTCCGGCAGCATATACAGAGGGCCATTCAACAAGGGAGGCTCAAGTTCAATACACCTCGGAAGATGAAAGTTGACAATAATCCTTTCCCAGGAGAACAAAATATGGTTGATGCTAGACTATTAAAGGGAAAGACTAAAGTCCTAACATTAGTTAGATCTAAAGAAACTAGAATAGTTGATCCCAAGATGCAAATATCGGCTAACGAATATAGAGAAATTAAAAGACACCGCGACAAGCAAAAGAGCCGATATGAGCAGAGAGAAATGTTAAAAGATGGGGCGATAAAGCCATGGGTTACATCTCAAATTCTATTGAATAAATGGTAGCGGCAGAAGAAAAAGGATTATCAACGTTGGTTAGAAGATCAAGAATACCAGTGTCAACAAAAAAAGATAGGTATGAAAGAAGGCAAGCTGAATCATATTAGAATTGTCCTTTTTTTAGACATTGCTGGAACAAAGGTTTGAAATTGCCTACCAAAAATAACTGTCCAGAGTGTAGCGAACAATATTGGGAGTTTAGGCAATTTCAAGCCAATCGCCGGTCTATCCATGCTCAAGATGCATATCATCATCATAACATGGATCGGCGCTTAAAAATGGAAGTGTTCATGATCGTCTTGGAAAACAAGTTGTTGATCAAAATTGGGTTGATTATGATGAAGAAAGGAATGAAGAAGGATGTGTTTGGCAGGAAGGTCAATGGTGTCCAAGAGATTTGACAAGAAGCTAGAAGAGAAGGGTGCAATGCCTAAGGAATAGAGAGTTGGAACAGGCTCAGACATCTGGTAGACCTCAAGTATGGCGTGCTAAGCAAACAGCCGATAGAAGGCAACCCTCGGCTAATATTCAAATGGCTTTTCTGTTGCCATCAGAGTTCAGAGCTCTAGTAGATCAAGAAGTTTACTTAGATTTTGATGAATCAGAGTATGAGGAGATAGTTGCCAAGTTGACAGTTATACATCAGGCAATATTTGATAAATCAGTCAAGCATCGGCACTTAAAGGCTTTATATGTAAAAGATTTTGTTGATGGGAAGCCAATGAACAAGATGTTGGCAGATGGAGGTGCTTCTGTTAATCTCATGACTTACACCACTTTTCATAAACTTGGCAAGGGACCAGAAGATTTGATTGAAACCGACATGATGCTTAATGACTTTGGGGGTAATGCGTCTAAGACCTAGGGGGCAATGAACGTCGAACTAACAATCAGGAGTAAGACTTTGCTCACCATGTTCTTCGTCATTGATGGAAAAGGGTCATACAATTTACTCCTTGGTCGCGATTGGATTCACACAAACTGTTGTGTGCCATCAACCATGCATCAATGTTTGATTCAATGGCATGGAGATGATGTTGAGCTGGTTCACACTAATGAATCTGTGAGTGTCGCAACAACCGATCCAGTCTTTTGGGAACTAGGAGACTTTGAATACTTTTCTGGCAAGTTATGGGAAGGAGGCTTCATTAAAATCAGCAATGAAGGCCAACAACCGATCGAAGCAGTCGGCTTTGAAAATTTATCTTAATGGATAATCTAATAGATGGTACAGTTGGCAAACTAGGACATGGCTTCACGTCGGCCGAAGAATTAAAAGAGGTAGATATTGGTTATAGAGATAGACCTAGGCTGACATATGTAAGTGCCAAGTTGGATCCTAAGTATAAGCGAGAGTTAGTTGATTTATTAAAGGAATTTAAAGACAGTTTTGCTTGGGAATACTATAAGATGCCTAGTCTAGACCGATCAATTGTTGAACATCAATTGCCAATCAAACCTGAATATCGGCCATTTAAACAAGCTCCGAGGAGATTCAACCCAAACGTGCTTGATGATATCAAAGAGACTAAAAGGTTACTGGAAGCAAAGTTTATCCAACCATGCCGATATGCAAAGTGAATATCAAATATTGTCCCTATGTATAAGAAGAATGGAAAATTAAGAGTTTGCATCGATTTTAGAGATCTGAACAAGGCTATACCAATGGATGGTTATCCGATGCCAATAGCCGATATGTTGGTAGACGCAGCAGCCGGGCACAAAGTCATTAGCTTCATGGATGGCAATGTAGGATATAATCAAATTTTCATGGCTGAGGACAACATAGCAAAGACCACTTTCAGGTGCCCTAGTGCAATCGGTTTATTTAAGTGGGTTGTGATGACCTTTGGTCTGAAGAATGCTAGTACAACTTATCAGAGGGCAATGAATTATATTTTTCATAAGTTCATCGATAGAATTGTTGAAATCTACATTGATGATGTGATGATAAAATCCAAGGGGTACAAGGAGCATCTAGCTGATTTGCGGGAGACTCTGGAATGCACAAGAAAACATGGTCTAAAGATGAATCCTAATAAGTGTGATTTTGGAGTGTCAGCTAGACAATTCTTGGGTTTCATGGTCCACGAGAGAGGAATCAAAGTTGGTCAAAAAAGTATAAAAGCAATTGATGAGGTAGTTCCCCCGACTACTAAAACAGAGTTACAATCTTTGCTTCGTAAAATCAATTTTATCAGAAGATTCATTTCAAATTTGTTAGAAAGAGTTCTGTCGTTTTCTCCCTTGTTGAAGCTAAAAAATGATCAAGAATTTAAGTGGGGTGACATACAACAAAAGGCGTTTGAGGAGATAAAAGAATATATGAAATGTCCACCTATGTTGGTCCCTCTTCAGCAAGGTAAGCCTTTTAAGTTGTACATATTGGCTGATGACAGAACAATTGGATTGGCCTTGACACAAGAGTTTGAAGGAAAAGAGCGAGTTGTTTTCTATCTTAGTAGAAGACTCCTGAATCCAGAGACAAGATATTCTCCCACCAAAAAGTTATGCTTGTGCTTATATTTCTCTTGCACTAAGTTACGACACTACTTATTATCGGCCAAATGCATGGTTGTTTCCAATACTGAATGGGAGAGTGGGAAAGTGGATTCTCACGTTATCAGAATTTGACTTGAAGTACTAATCGGCTAAAGCAGTCAAAGGACAAGTAATTGCTGATTTTGTCACCCAGCATCATAAGCCAAGCATTGATTATGTAGAGCCGGTACCTTAGAAATTATTCTTTGATGGGTCATCATGCAAGCAAGGTGGTGACATTGGTATTGTTATTATTTCGCCTTGGGGGCAAGTTTTGAGTTTGCTCTTCCAATTGAACCAATGATTACCAACAACCAAGCGGAATATGAGGCTATTCTTAAAGGACTTTAGCTTCTTCATAAAGTAAAGGCCGAAGCAATTGAAATATTTAGAGATTCACAGTTAATTATTAATCAGTTGATCGGTGCATATGGGTGCAAAGAAGATACTTTGAAAGGATACTATGATGAGTGCCAAAAATTGCTCAAGGAATTTCTTCATGTCTCTTTTCAACATATGTCGAGAGCACAGAATCAAGAGGCTAATCGTTTAGCTCAAAGTGCATCAGGTTATCGAGTGTTTCAAGAAGTCTTGAGCAGTGAAACCTCGAATAATGATTGGAGAGTTGAAATAGCCGATTACCTTAGGAATCCATCATAGAAAGTTGCTAGAAAGCTAAGATATAAATCGACTAAGTATGTGTTACTGGATGATCAGCTATATTACAAAACAGTCGATGGGGTGTTGCTCAAATGTTTAAATGAAGAGGAAGCTAAGGTGTTGAAGGGCGAAGTGCATGAAGGGATATGTGGGGCCCATCAATCAGCTTATAAGATGAAATGGATTATTCGCAGAACTGAATATTTTTGGCCAACAATATTGGAAGACTATTTTGAATATTATAAGGGGTGCTAGGACTGTCAACATTTTGGTAATGTCTAGAAATCGCCTGCATCGACCATGAATCCGATAATCAAACCATTGCCATTTCGAGGTTGGGGAATTGATTTAATTGGCCAAATTTTTCCATCCTCAAGTAAAGGACATAAGTTCATATTGATAGCAATGGATTACTTCACTAAGTGGGTTGAGGCAATTCCTTTGAAGATGATAACCTCAAAGAATATGGTTGATTTTGTCAAAGATCATATTGTGTATCATTTTGGGATCCCTCAAACTATCACTACCGATCAATGGACAATGTTCACATCAGAAGAGTTTGGAGATTTTACTGCCAGTATAGGAATCAAGCTACTAAATTCTTCTCCTTACTATGCTTAGGCTAATGGCTAGGCAGAGGCATCCAATCAGATTATGATTAAGCTGATCAAGAAAAAGATTGAGTAGCCAAGGAAGTGGCATTCAACGCTTAATGATGCACTATGGGCATATAGAATGGCCTCTCATGGATCGATTAAAACATCACCCTATGAACTTGTGTATGGCCATAATGCGGTCCTTCCTTGGGAAGTTCAGGCTGGATCGAGGCGTGTCATGTTGCTAAATGATTGTCAGCCAAAGTCTACAAGAATCTTATGATAAATGACTTAGTGGATTCGAGTTGCCATCGGCTACGTGCTCTTGAGAATATCAAAGCCAATAAACTAAGGGTTGCAAAATATTACAATAAAAAGGTCAAGAGCAAGAAATTTTATGAAGGAGACTTGGTCTGGAAAGTGAAGTTGCCGATCAGGTCAAAAGACAGCAAGTATGGCTAATGGTCACCTAATTGGGAAGGACCTTATCGGATCAAGCGTTATGCGCTTGACAATGCATATATTTTGGAAACACTAAGAGGAGAGGAAAAATTTGGCAGAGCAATCAATGGGAAATATCTAAAGAAATATTATCCTAGCATTTGGATCAATACTTGACAACCGATTTGTTCGGTCGTCGGCTCTAATAGCCGATACCAGAAGGGTATCGCCTCTAAACCAAAAATAAACCCAAAGGGGTAGAAGCCAGTACAATGTGTATCGCCTATAGGAGCAGAGCAAACATGGATAGATTGATGCATGGAATATGAAGTACGAAGCAAAAGAAAATCACTCGAGATGGAGAAATTGTTTGCTAAATATCACCTATTACAAACTATGGGCCAGAAAACACTTTGGTTATTATATCATTGGCCTAGGAGGTAAGGGCTATAGAGTTAGCAACGCCGAAGAAATCCCCGACCAGGCGCTCTTGATCCCTAGGGTGTGCCATGGCTAGAAAACCGTGGGGAAGAAGCCGAAGCTCGTGGCTAGAACGAGCTTGCGTAGCAACCAACGCCATGGCAGCACCATGACGAATGCCATGCAAAGCGACCTCCCTGACACATTTTGGAATGTCATGCAGGCGAACCATTGGGACGGTGCCTCTGGCGTTGACAAATCCTGTCGTGTACTCCATAGCCAATTGGAGGCTTTCCAGCTAAGCTGACAAATCTAAAAAGATTCAAAGGGGATATGATCAGAATCTTGAAGATGAAATTGAGAGGAGACAAAAGTTATGATAGATATCTCACCCATGATTCTAGCCTCGGCCTTGGCCAACCTATCCTCGACCAAATCAGCCTCGGGAGGCGATCGACATCGGACCATGACCAGAGCCAATTCTATGAGGGAGAGACAGTCAGTGAGATTCTAGCCATGCCTATCGATGGAGGCGAGGAAGTCATCATTGTTGACCCACCTCCTTAGATAGCAGGGGAGCTGGTGGCAAGCTATTGATGAAGAGAACCCCAAAGGCTAAACAGAGTCGGCCCTATGCCCCAAGGCAGTGAGAGCATCATGAGTTACACCCTCCTAATGATGAAGGCGCTAGCATGATGACGTAGCTCCATTGAGGGCCTCCTTAGCAGACCTCTTGCTATTCTCCATGATCTCAAACTTATGGGAAAGTAGAAACTGCACTAAAGACATGAAAGGTTTGAGACAAAGCAGGATGTTTTTCGATCCACAGCCATGGCCCGTATATATGGCCCAAGAAAGTGAGAAGATAGATTTCACTGGGGGTATGGAATTGAAGCCAGATATAGAAACTGATCGACACTCTAGAAATTTAGGGGACGGATAACAAAGAGATAACAAATTTGAACTTATTGCTTCCCATAATTACAAAATGTCATGGGATGGATATGAAAGGTTTACATTGACCAGCGATCAACCCACCAACACTTCTTTGGATTGAAGGGAGTCTGGGTCCCCATAAGGCCGAAGGTCATCATGAACCGAGTCACATTAGCCTGTTGATAAAATTATGCCATAGGAAGGGGAAAGGCCGCCTGCTTAACAGATGCCCAGCTGATTTCTCATTGACTGGGAAACTATGGGAAAGAAGTCTGTGGCTTTCCCAATGGGCATTTGATGGAGCAAATAAGGGAAAGGTGTCCACATGTTTTAGCCCTTACAAACACTAGAACAGCTCTGTGAGCATAGCGAGAAGACTCAGGTGATATCACAAGAATTCTTCTAACCGCAGTAGCTGATCCTCTTGTTTGACAAGGCGCTAAGATGAGCAACACAATCACCCTATGCACAAGAATTCTTCTAACCCCTCAAGATCTTCATGGCAAAAGATAGACCATGGAGGGTTCGACAGAGTCAGAGGCATTCGAGGAAGCAGATAGAAGAGAAACATAGCTGAATTGTTGAATTGCTCTCTCTAGAGTTGAATAGATATTTTATAGTCAGCCTAGAAAGATGGATCCAAGCGCCCATGAAGCAATGATGCTCTCATAAAAGTTTTGAAGTATGGGCTCATGAGCTGACATAGACGGTGACAAACAGTAGACCCTAGGTCAAGATTCTCTACCCATGACTGTAGGACCTATCAGGAGTACAGACATGCTAATTTTAGAATAAAATTACTTTTATCCCAAAATTGGGGGCATGTGTTTACACCAGAATTTGGAAGAAAGATTGCAGGAACTCAAAAGCTCCCAAGATCATGTCATCAAGGAATCGATTGCATAAAGGTCAGTATTAGCTGATTCGAATGCAGCACTGGAATCGGCTCTCTTCAGATAGCACCAGTAGATAACTATAATAGCTACAATCGACGCTAGGGAAAAACGTGTTGGACTCTACAAAAAGGGAAAGATTAGGGTCCAAGTTATCTTAAATTAGGAATGTTCTCTCTTAGGCCAAAAGTTATAATGAGTCGTGCTTAAGTAGGATCCATGCGTAGGTTTTGGGTATAAATATTGGACCCTTGCTATTGTAAAGGACAACAATCAATCAAATACAAGTAACTTACTTTTTTGGCTCCGGCCACCCCTTAGGAGTAGGAGTAGAGTAGATCTCGATGAGTTCTTCAACGAGTAGGGCTGCATCGGTCCAGCCGACCTCCGGCTTGTCTGTAAGTACTGTCATGGCTTATACTTCTGTTCGTATGGCTGTGTCAATCCGGTTGACCTCCAATGCGACTCTGGTATAAGCTAGTTATCTACTCTTGTCTAGTTCAAGTATGACTGCATCGATCTGGTCAACCTCCACTGCTCGAATTAGATTAAGGTCAAGTTATTGACTCTATCTAAGGGTAGCATCCTTCAGATAAATTTATTAAGTTACCGATATTGCTTATTGCTTTCATTATTTAATTAATTATAGCAATATCACTTTGCCCGATTGGGATTGATCTAGATCGGACTTATATCCTGTTTAACCCATCATTTATTAATCTAAACTAATCTAATCTTCATCTTAAACAATGAGTTATGTTTTATCAGCTGTTTTATGTCAATCTTGGTTGTGCGTAGTGTGCGGTTAAGGCATGCCGGGTGTTGAATGGATCTATCGATTAACAAAAACTGTTCCATGACCCATTATCACGGCCTATGTGATTCTGCCTCACACCCCACTATTATTACCGTGGAGCGGGGATCAATATTTCGTAGATCTGTTCCTGATAGGGCATGACCTTAATTGCGCGCTATGCCTGAATTGGCTGTTTTAGCCAATATCGAGTGCTTTCACATATACGGTTCACACCACGAGACCATTGAAGAAAGGGTAGGTTGAAAGATATGTTAGCCCCATGATCTTATTATTATATTACGGTCTGCATGAGTTTGCCTCATGCCCCACTGATATTAGTTATAAGTTAGGATCATCGAATCTATTATTATTTCTACAGCCTCCATGATTCTGCCTCATGCCCCAATAGTCATATGTAGCACCCGATTTTAAGAACAAAACCAGATACACACCATATGTGAGCCCAGGAAGTCAAATATCACATATAGCAATAAATAAGGGTAATATCAAAAGACAATGCTTAAATACATAACGTATTAGTATAAAGAATATAACCTCATTGGATAGGCAGTGGAAAGACAACTCCGAACTTCAAGCGAAGACTCCAAATCCACAGGGACAACTAACTGGTTGATCACAAGCCTAATTCCTCCAAACTCTAGCAATCTAGTACCCATCTGAGATTTTTATCCAAATAATTGAAAAATAAAGCAAGCGTAAGTATATGTCGTACTCAACAAATATAACATGGGGTTCATGAGGCTCAAAAGGCTGACTCTGGTTTAACTGCGATTAGCTTTTAATTATCATAATTTTAGCAATTGAGTAGCAACAAGTTTATCACAAGCCCATATAACACACATGATCAGGTAAACATGAATAATGAATAGCATAAACAATAATCACTAGTGAGCATTTTCATCATCAGTATCATTTGTGTTCATCATTTGTTCCATAAATGTTCCAAGGCCGCTCGTGACCATGAGCATAGCTGATATACTAGTTTTACACTCTGCAGAGGTTGTACACTTTCACTGAGTCATAATTTACCCTTTTGCCTGAGGTCGTGAGGCTCTTAACCCACTACCAAGGAAGGTTGGTAGGGTTCACTATGAAGCCTTTCAAAGGTTCGTCTAACAAGTTAGGGTCATTAGATTCACTCGGCAAACAGATATAGAGCCCCCCTTCCTGATGGCACAATGACGCGCAGCTTATACTCAAGGGGACAGAGGCCACACTATACCAAATTCATCAAGCCATTCTTACACTAATAAAGGTAACCACTAACAAGCTAGAAAAGGTCCTCATACTGAGCTAAAGCCAGAGCCATATAACCCTCATAGCTGTACTGTAAGTCCCGGATGATCACTTACAGATAAGTCCTTAGGAAGAGGAATCTAGAGCACCATAAAATAGCCCAATGCTCTAGCCCCCCTTGTTCCATGTTGCTAAAAACATCTTTTAATGTTTATTGCATATACCATTAGTCAAGTTATAAGATCATGGTTGTAGTTGAGCACTAGCATCATACTACCCAACACAATAACCAAAAGGTATCAAGGTACAGGGTAACAAAGTACTAGAAAATCCTTAGTGGCGATCATGGTAGACACATCCAGTATGAATTAAATGATTAAAGGTGTATAGGACAACAAGAAAGATCCCATGCTATACTTGTCTTAAACACTAATCCTTTAGTAAGCTTTAATCTTCAACGTTCTTCTTCTTCTTGATCACCACGTATATCTCACCGACTGGACGTAATCATAAAGCACCATGCAAGCATCCATACAATCATACACGAAGCAAACAATAGATCTAAATTAGAACAGTACACCAAACATAAAATCAAGATGAAAAGTTTATAAAACGAATCTACGTCTCGCTACGAACACATAGATGCGAAAAACACTCTAATCGGAGCTACGGTGAAAAAGATACATCTACCAAAAGATCTGCTTCATACGTGGAAAAGAAAATTGTAGGCTTCATTTATTTTAACTATATAAAATTATATATATGAGATATTTTATAAATAATATAAATCAAATCAAGTCAATTTTAGATTTGAATTATAAAACTAAAGTAAAACAAACCATATTTTATTTATAAAATCTAGTTGCAGAATCATTAATCAAGATATGATTT
The DNA here is from genome assembly GCF_019320115.1 of Miscanthus floridulus. Lineage (NCBI taxonomy): Eukaryota > Viridiplantae > Streptophyta > Magnoliopsida > Poales > Poaceae > Miscanthus > Miscanthus floridulus. The sequence continues at coordinate 125,052,678 of NC_089581.1, forward strand.
AAAACATGAAATTTTAGAAATAGTAATATGATAAACACTGTTACTAACACGTAAATCTCATTGCAATGAATCTAGCACAACTTGAACGGGTCAATTCGGAGCTAAAATGTAGAAGATATGAAATAAATAAGATTTTCTTTAGTAAAATAATAGATTAAATCTAACCTTTGAATTTTAAAAGTTGAAAACATATTTAACAGTAGTATGAACATGTAGATTATGAAATTACGAACCTAATGCAAGTTGAACGGATCAAATCGGAATTAAAACGAAGAAGTTATGGCCAAAACAAAATCAGTGGCAAATCTATAAATAAGTGAAAACATATTTTTGAAGTCAACCGAATAAAATACGCTTTTAAAAGAAGAAAACAGAAGCTGTGGAATACGCAAAGGACAGTGGGTTCTATTTTTAAGAAACCAAGGGGCTCTTTAAAAAGTTGGCAGGCGAAAGGGTACGGATGAATGTTGGCCGTCAGATCTAACATCAACGCATCAAATCAGATGGAAGCGGGGAAAAAGAAAACCGACGGCCAGAATAGTAACGCCGGCAAGGTGGCACCATGACCGGTGATGGAGCTATGCCAAAATAGTGATATCGAGCGTGGTTTACAATGGGAAGGACTTGGGGAGGTGGAGAAGAGAACGGCGAGCTTACTTCGGCAGGTCTCGGTGGCGCGGAGCAAGCGGAGACAGCGCTGTGCTTGACTTTTGACGAAGCGGACAGCAGCGCTAGGTCACGGCATGGCTACGAGTGCTCAGGCGATATGGTGCAGGATTGGTGGCACAACGCGGGCTCGCTATTTATGGGACGGCCAGGCATAGCGCACACGGCAGGGGAGGAATCGGGAGCGGCGTGGACACAGAGTCCATGGCGGCGGCGGTAGAGTCCGCATCGATGACGGACCGAGGTAGGAGGTAGAGCTAACGGGTGGGCCCATAGTGTCAGCGAAACAAGGTGGGAATTGGGTGTTGGCGCGGCTTCGGCCTGGGCTGGCCTTCTTGCTGGGCCATGCAGAGGGGAAAGAGTGGGCCGAGCGGGAGGGAAGCGGGGAAGGTGAGTGCGGGCCATCCTGGTGGGCTGCGCGGGAAGGGAGTTGGGCCGGAAAAAATGAGAAAAGAGGGGAAAGAAGAGAAGATGGGCCAAGGGAGAAAAGACAGGCCAGTTGGGCCAGGCGGGAGGGAAGAAGCTGGACAGAGAAAAAGAAAAATTGGGCCTCGGGCTAGATCGAGAGAAGAGGGAATTTTCCATTTTCCAAATCTTTTCCATTTTGTTTCCAAATTCAAATCCAACTGCAAACCAAATCAAATTTGAATATGATTTGAAATACACTTTTTAATTCAAATAAAATTAAGAAGTTTTGGTAAGTTCTCCAAACATAAATTTTACACCTTTTTAAATTCTTTTATTTTTCTAATTCTCTTTTCCCTCTTTACTTTTACTTCAAAGCCATTTTCAAATTTATTTTTCAGAAGCATTTCAAATGTTTTCACTTTGAATCAATTCCACACAATTCAAAGAAACAAATGCACCAGCACGTATGCACAAACACGTTGCTAAACCCTATGATGAATTTTAATTAAATGAAAAATTTTATTTTCCTATATTTCATATGCACAAAAATTCACAACTAAATCATTTTAATCATGTTTTCAAAAGAGGAAAATTTTAGGGCATTACAATTCTACCCCCTTAAGATGAATCTCGTCCCCAAGATTTAGAAGACGTCGACTTGGAGATAGGGATACTCCGTCTTTAGACTCTTCTTTATTTCCTCATGTAGTTCCATCGTCTTGATAAGGATCTCACTTTACTTTGCATACCTATTGACCTTACTCCAAATAACTTGCCAAACTAATTTCAAGATTTTAACAGGCACCTTGAACAACTCTCAGGTAGCTCCAATCACTAGGCCACCTTTCCTTTTTAGTTCGTAATATCAATTCTTTTTCTTAAAACATTCACCTTCCAATGAAGCCTAACAAATCTCCTGGTCAGAAGGAAATTCTACTACCAATCTTCAAAACATTAATGACTCCAGGTGATAGCACTTTTCCAAGTCATAAGCAATTTCATTCCAACAAGGATAACACAAGCTCAAGACCAACTTAGTGAAGATGTCCTATAGATTCTTGTGTTCCTCCTAGATATCACTTTTACTTCTAAAAAGACAGTATTTCCATGCTCCACAATGGATAACTCTAGATGCATGTTAGGTAGTTCAACTCACACTTCCTTAGTTGACTTAATGAACAAGGTACTACATTTTTCTTCTTGCACAAGGACACATCCCACCCCCTGAAGCTCTTGACCGGATCTGGCAAAGCTAATTCTTAGGTTTTACTCCAACCTCTTCTTGGATTCCTTCAAACACTTAGTTGAGGTCTCTTGATCCAAACTAACTTAAAAGCTTTTTTAGTAGCATTATCAATATCTTGATGATCTTGGTTAAGCCTCCCTTGAACCTTTAATCAAACCTCATTGAGACTCTAAACTTCTTTCACATCTTTGGGGTACCACCATGCTTCCACTGCGCAAACTAGAACAGTAGGACACTTCATCTTACAAATTCTTCAACTTGGCTACCCTCTTAAGAAAAGATAAACTAGGGGACACCAAGCATAGCTTGCACATTCTTTTAGATGAGCTAACTAGTATCAAAATGTTCTGACATCCCAACGATACTCTTGTGTATGGGTAAGGACAAGAAATCTAAATTCCCCACGAGATGGAAAACAGTAGCACAGTAAAACAACTATAACTCTCATTCTGTTAATCCAATGATATTGTAACTTATACCGTTGGAAAACTTATAAAATTATCCACAACTTCCTTATAACACTTTTCCAAATTATGTAGTTAATTTGATCGAATATAGTACACAATAGAAACTGTTCTAGGTTCCAAACAACACGGATGCATCGCCTTGTGATTTTCGTATCTCCATAACCAAAATAGTTATCAGGCTTATTCTTGTGCTCAGAGAAAGATATTGAAGTCTACTATTGTCCAGAATTTTCTTATGATTTTTGGTCATCTAAGATTAGAGATATAAGCCAAAGAGTGTAGGCTACTCTAAAAAGATTGGATAGGGAAAATAGAAGAAAACCATAACCCAACTATTTATTTCACTAATCCTTATACCTTAGGCCTATAAACTAAATGAAATTGTGGGAACACCCAACAAGATCATTGCGATCATTACAAAGATGCAAAACAATCATAAGCATAATGACAATTCAACAAGCAATAAAGATGCACAATTTAATCACTGACTCAACTTGCGATACTATCATTTTTATTACATAAAGGGCACCAACTCCTATTCCTTAAACACGGTGTGGTTACATGAGCCTCTAGGGTAGCATCTCTTGCATGGGAGTGAGAGCGACACATCATCCACTTCATCAATTTCATCATGGGTTTCCTTCGTGTTGCATGTCACTTATCACTTGCTGGTGGTAGTCCAGTAGTGATCTAACTCTGGCTACTTCCATGGTGTAATTGTTGATTCTTCCATGGGCAAAATTTAGCATAATGTCCTTCTTGTTGGCAACGATAACACATGATCTTAGCTGTATATTTTGGGTTGTAAAATTCCACATAATTGTTGCTAGGTGTGTTGCTAGCTTGCTAACTTCGAAGGTTCATCTTTGTTAGACTTGACCGCTTTTTAGCTCATTTGATCTTTTGGGGTTGAAACTCCTTGTAGGTGATCATCCACCCATCTATGCATACCTCCGGTGGAAAGAGTGGAGTAATCTTAGCTTGAGAAACTTCTGACTCTTTAGAGTCTAAGTTTATCTAACTAGGGATTAGAGCTAGATGTGACAATGTAGTAGAACTCGAATGTTGATTGCTTCCCAATTCTAGCTCTAGAGAGACTACCTTCCTTTTCTTATCCACATTGTTCTCAGGTACAAGCTGAATACCTTCATACTCAATTCTTTCTCCTGATGGTGTTGTTAGAAGAACCAAACATTGGGCATGCTGAATCACTCCTTTATAGGTAGATAACCATCCCTGTCCTAAGATAACATCAATTTTCATTAACTCCAAAACAATAAGGTTTGCCATGAAGTTCACCCCCTTTATGTTAAGACTAACTTTTGGGCATATGTGGTCTACCTTCACTTCACCTCCTAGAGAGTTAATCATCATTGGTTTCCTTATCGGAAGCATAGTTATCTTATGATCTTCTATATATTGGCTAGAGATAAATGAATGTGAAGCTCTAGGGTCAAACAGCACTGTGGCGGGAGCTGAGTTTACTAGAATGAAACCATACACAACCTCCTTAGCTCCATGAGTAGTAATCATATCCACATTATTCAATCTTCCTTGGATGTAGTTTCCCTTTACTTTACTTCCTTGCTCCTATTTCTTCTTATCGAAGGCAGTTAAGGACAACGTAGCTTGGTCCCCTAGACCTTTGAAACTGGTGGTCTCCTCATTATGACCTATCTATATAGATGAAGAGAGAAGGTTCAGAATAGAGGCAAGGTTTTCATAACAGAACAGAGGCCAAAGTGAGCATAACTTTTAGAAAATAATAAGGTTGGAGGGAAAACAAGAAGTAAGCAAAGATAAAAGCATGCTAAAACATCCAGTTCTATCTAGGCTTGCATCGTATAGTCAGCATTGCTCTGATACCACTTTGTAGCACTCGATTTTAAGAACAAAACCAGATACGCACCATATGTGAGCCTAGGAAGTCAAATCTCACATATAGCTACAAATAAGGGTAATATCAAAAGACAATGCTTAAATACATAATGTATTAGTATAAAGAATATAACCTCAGAGGATAGACAGTGGAAAGACAACTCCGATCTTCAAGCGAAGACTCCAAATCCACGAGGACAACTAACTGGTTGATCACAAGCCTAATTCCTCCAAACTCTAGCAATCTGGTACCCATCCGAGATTTTTATCCAAATAATTGAAAAATAAAGCAAGCGTAAGTACATGTCATACTCAACAAATATAACATGGGGTTCATGAGGCTCAAACGGCTGACACTAGTTTAATTGTCATAATTTTAGCAATTGAGTAGCAACAAGTTTATCACAAGCCCATATAAAGACATGATCAGGTAAACATGAATAATAAATAGCATAAACAGTAATCACTAGTGAGCATTTTCAATATTAGTATCATCTGTGTTCATCATCTATTCCATAAATGTTTCAAGGCCGCTCGTGACCATGAGCACGACTGATATACCAGTTTTACACTCTATAGAGGTTGTACACTTTTACTATGAGTCATGATTTACCCTTTCGCTCGAGGTCACGAGGCTCTTAACCCACTACCAAGGAAGGTTGGCAGGCTTCACTATGAAGCCTTTCAAAGGTTCATCTAACAAGTTAGGGCCATTAGATTCACTCAGCAAATAGATATAGAGCCCCCCCTTCCTGATGGCACAATGACGCGCAGCTTATACTCAAGGGGACAGAGGCCGCACTATACTAGATTTGTCAAGCCATTCTTATGCCAATAAAGGTAACCACTAAAAAGCTAGAAAAGGTCCTCATACTAAGCGAAAGCTAGATCCATATAGCCCTCATAGCTGTACTGTAAGTCCTGGATGATCACTTACAGATAAGTCCTTAGGGAGAGAAATCTAGAGCACCATAAAATAGCCTAATGCTCTAGCCCCCTTGTTCCATGTTGATAAAAAACAACTTTTAATGTTTATTGCATATACCATTAGTCAAGTTACAAGATCATGGTTGTAGTTGAGCACTAGCATCATACTACCCAACGCAATAACCCAAAGATATCAAGGTACAGGGTAACAAAGTACTAGAAAATCTTTAGTGGCGGTCAAGGTAGACACATGCAGTATGAATTAAATGATTAAAGGTGTATAGGACAACAAGGAAGATCCCATGCTATATTTGCCTTAAACATCGATCCTTCAGTAAGCTTTAATCTTCAACGTTCTTCTTCTTTTTCTTGATCACCACGTATATCTCACCGACTGGACGTAATCATAAAGCACCATGCAAGCATTCATACAATCATACATGAAGCAAACAATAGATCTAAATTAGAACATACACCAAACATAAAATCAAGATGAAAAGTTTGTAAAACGAATCTACGCCTCGCTACGAACACATAGACGCGAAAAACACTCTAATCGGAGCTACGGTGAAAAAGATACATCTACCGAAAGATCTTCTTCATACGTGGAAAAGAAAATTGTAGGCTTCATTTATTTTAACTATATAAAATTATATATATGAGATATTTTATAAATAATATAAATCGAATCAAGTCAATTTTAGATTTGAATTATAAAACTAAAGTAAAACAAACCATATTTTATTTATAAAATCTAGTTGCATAATCATTAATCAAGATATGATTTAAACCATGAAATTTCAGAAATAGTAATATGACAACCACTATTACTAACACGTATATCTCATTGCAATGAATCTAACACAACTTGAACGGGTCAATTCGAAGCTAAAACATAGAAGATATGAAATAAATAAGATTTTCTTTAGTAAAATAATAGATTAAATCAAACCTTGAATTTGAAAAGTTGAAACATATTTAATAGTAGTATGAACATGTAGATTATGTATTTATGAACCTAACACAAGTTGATCGGATCAAATCAGAGTTAAAACGGAGAAGTTATGGCCAAAACAAAATCAGTGGCAAATCTGTAAATAAGTGAATGTATTTTTGAAGTCAACCGAATAAAATACGCTTTTAAAAGAAGAAAACAGAAGCTGTGGAATATGCAAAGGATGACGGGTTCTATTTTTAAGAAACCAAGGGGCTCTTTAAAAAGTTTGCAGGCGAAAGGGTACGGATGAATGTCGGCCGTCGAATCTAACATCAACACGTCAGATCAGATGGAAGCAGGGAAAAAGAAAACCGGCGATCGGAATAGTAACACCAGCGATGGAGCTATGCTGAAACAGTGATATCGAGCGCGGTTTACAACGGGAAGGACTTGGGGAGGTGGAGAAGAGAACGGCGAGCTTACTTCGGCGGTTCTCAGCGGCAAATTTTGTTTTCCTATATTTCATATGCACAAAAATTCACAACGAAATCATTTTAATCCTGTTTTCAATAGAGGCAAATTTTACGGTGTTACATCGTAGCGATAGATGAGATCTAATATGTTTATTAGATTTATCTCTATTAAATGGTTAAATGATGATGAGTTGTTTCTGAGTCTTTTATATAAAAGAGAATTTGGTTACCTGCAATCATTGGCTTAGCATAAACCAATTAGTGTTGATATTCTATTGCCATTGACTAATATTTGTCTAAATAACGATATTCATCCTGAATGATAACTGGTTTTTTCTTCCATAATTTTATGAGCTTTAAACGATTTATTCTTATGAGTATGTCGGAATCGGCTATTTAGTCGATCTCCTTCCACATCGGCTCTCTGAGCCATATATTCGAAACTGTCTGGCCACACTGGCATGTTTCGCTATAAATTACTGATTAACTTTCTCTCCTTATCAATTGTAGGGTCAAATTGACTGGCACATCTCGAGAGGAGTGCGCAGGATCGATCATCACTGCGTTGGAGCTAGGCGGATCTCCAGCCCCATCGAGCGGACCCTTCTGGCTTGCTTATGTGCCTTGGCATGATTGACACATTTTCGTGCCAACACCTAGGGCCTTCTTGCGGTCGACGGTAGGTCTACGGCGTCGGGCAGAGCGGCGACGGTGAGAGAAGGAGAAAAATCTAATTTATTACACGAGGAATTTCCCAAACTAGGGCCCCCCTTACAATAGTTTTGGTGTGTTTTGTCCAAGGGGTTGTTATATATTTATAGGGAAAAAACTCCCCACATCTACATCAACTAGCAATATGATACTAATTGATGTTGCACCCTCCATATTTACTAATGGACCTAAATAATCATTAAAGACCATTAGTAAATAAATGCATGGGCCTTTAGGATTTATTAGGATTATTGCACATGAGCTTTGAGAGTTGGTTGGAAAATGAGATATATTATTTATTTTCATAATTAATTAATTTTATGAATAAAATAATTCTAGAAAAGTCCAGAATTGATATTTAAGCCACGAAAAATACTCTAAGACCTCCGAAAATTTGGGGAAAATTCCCAGAGACACTTTGGAACATGATGAACCCAAATAAAGTATTTGGAGCTCATGAAAAGATTGTTGGAAACTTGGAACATAAAGATTAAGGTGAAAGAGGTAGGAATTAAATTCTAGAAAGAAGCTGAAAAATTCCTAGAGATAGATATTCATCTCCTAAACATATTTAAAAAAACACATTTTGCACATAGACACACAAGGTGCGACCAGCATGAATGCAACAAACATGTTTCTACCTTAAGATAAATTTTAATCTAACAAAAATTTATTATTTCCCCATGTTTTCATGAGCATAAAAATACAAAATTAAATCATTTTAGCTCTATTTCAGGAGAACCAAATTTTAGGGTGTTACAATTGTACCCCCCTTAAAATGAATCTCGTCCTCGAGATTTGGAAGATGGTGATAAAAGAGATACAGATTCTCCGCCTTTGTATTCTTCTCTACTTCCTTGTGTAGTTCCATTGTCTTGTTAAGGATCCTACTTTACTTTGCATACCTATTAAACTTACTTCAAGTATCTTGCCAAACTGATTCCAAGATTCTAACAGATACTCCAAACAATACTTAGGTAACTTCAATCACTGGGCCACATTTCCTTTTTAGTTCATAATCTTAATTCTTTTTCTTTAAATATTCACCTTCCAACAAAGTTCCTTACTTTCTTGGTCTAAAGTAGGTTCTATTACCAACTTTAAAACATTAATGACTATATATGCTTAGGTTAAGATGCTCAATTCTCAAGCACAATTTAAAGTCTATGGTGTTTTTTGAATCTTCTTAGCATTCTCTCTCTTGCTAAAGACATTGTCAATGACTTTTGCCTCTCCAAGTGATAGCACTTTTGCAAGGCATAATCAATTTCATTCCAACGAGGATGACACCAGCTCAAGACCAATTTAGTGAAGATGTCCTGTAAATTCTTGTGATCCTCCTAGATGTCACTTTTACTTCCAAAAAGATAGTACTTCCATGCTTCACAATGGATAACTCCAGATAATATGTTAGATAGTTCAACTCACGCTTCCTTAGGTGACTTAATGAACAAGCCACTACTTTTCTTCTTGTATAAGGACACATCCCACACCTTGACAAGGTGCATCATTGTAGATAGAAAAACTCTTGTTCTGAACTAGCAAAGCTAATACTTAGATTTTACTTCAACCTCTACTTGGACTCCTTCAAATACTTAGCTGATGTCTCTTGATCCAAGCAAACTTAAAAGCTTCTTCAGTAGCTCTACCAATATCTTGATGATCTTGGATAAACCTCCCTTGAACCTCTAACCAAACCTCATCATTGAAAACTCTGAGTTTCTCTCTCACATCCTTGGGTAGGTTCCTATCACATCATTAACTTTCTTCAATTCAAACCTTCTTGTCATGCTTAGTATTTTGTTGGGATTTCCTGAGACTCCATAGACCCATCTATAGTTATCAAATATCTCAATCCTACTTGTCCTAGGTATGTTGAAGATTGAACTCCTAGCAGAGGATAGCTCGAATTGTAGAGCCATATTGATGAATGCATCCATTCCTCATAGATGATCCAATAATTTATCAACCGAGCAAAGGATACTTACTCTAGATGATGAAACCCTTAAGTGATATACATCCTCTGGGTACCACCTTTCTTATCAGATTAACCGATTCTTCCAAGTGAGTGCTAGAGAGCATAACTGAACTTCATATGGCACCTTGAGCATTTGGACCCTTCTTAGTTAGATAGTTTGCATAGGCATGATTGTCTATCTTATTGATCTCCTCCAAAGGTTTTGATCTTGGGACTTGTGGGTTATGGGCCCACCATGCTTCTGCTGTGCAAACTAGAACGTATGATACTTTATCTTGCAAATTCTTCAACTTGGCTACCCCCTTAAGAAAAATTAAACTAGGGGACACAAAAAGGGTAGCTTGCACCTTCTTCCAGAAGAGCTAACTAGTATCAAGATGATCTAACATCCCAATGATACTCTCGTGTATGAGCAAGAATAAGAAATCTGAAATTCCTCGCGAGCAGAAAAACAATAGCACAGTAAAACAGCCGTAACTATCATTCTATTGATCCAATGAAGTTGTAGCTTATACCGTTGGAAAGCTTATCAAATTCTCCACAACTTCCTTATAGAACACTTTTCCAAATTCTGCTGTTTATGTTGTTGAAAATAGTGCACAACAGAAACTACTCCAGATTTTATACAGCGCAGTTGCATCATCTTGTGATTTTCAACTACTCTAGATTTTATACAATGTAGTTGCATCATCTTGTGATTTTCACAACTCCATAACTTAAATAGCTATTAAGGTGATTCTTGTGGTCACATAAATATATCAAAGTCTACTATTGTCTAGAATTTTCTCATGATTTTTGATCGTCCAAAATCAGAGATATAAGTCAAGGAGGACAGACCGCTCCAAAAGTCAGGATAGGGAAAACATAAGAAAACCATAACCCAACTATTTATTCCAATAATCCTTATACCTTAGGCCTATAAACTAAATGAAATTATGAGAACAACCAACAAGATCATTGCAATCATTACAAAGATTCAAAACAAGCATAAGCATAATGACAAATCAACAAAGCAATAAAGGTGCACAACTCAATCATTGACTCAACTTGCGATACTATCGTCCTCATTGTACTAAGAGTAACAATCCTAAGACTCATATTCAGATTACGCAAGAAGGTGATGAGAGATAGTTCTAAAAGCATATCAAATCAAAGAGTGAAGATGAGAACAAAGACTTCAAAATAAGCACCAAGGTAGAGATGAATAGCAAGGGTAGAGATATAGTAGAGAAGAAAATATCAAGGCTCATAGAGCAATGGTTTTTGTAGCAACTTCTAAACCTTAGAATGACCAGTTTCTACTAGTCTTGCATCCTACAGTTAGCATTGCTCTGATACCACTTTATATCACCTGATTTTAAGAACAAAACCAGATTCACACCATATGTGAGCCCAGGAAGTCAAATCTCACATATAGATACAAATAAGGGTAATATTGAAAGACAATGCTCAATATATAACATACTTAGTATAAAGGATATAACCTTAGACAGCAGACAGCGGAAAGACAACTCCGATCTTCAGGTAAAGACTCCAATTCTATAGGGACAACTGACTGGTTGATTACAAGCCTAATTTCTTCAAACTCTAGCAATCTGGTACCCATCCGGGATTTTTTTCCAAATATGTGAAAAATAAAGCAAGCGTAAGTACATATCATACTCAACAAATATAACATGGGGTTCATGAGGCTCAAAAGGCTAACACTAGTTTAACTACAATTAGCTTTTAATGAGTCATATTTTAGCAGTTGAGTGGCAACAAGTTTATCCACAAGCCCATATAAACACACGATTAGGTAAACATGAATAATGAATAGCATAAAAGGTAATCATTAGTGAGCATCATCATCATCAGTATCATATGTGTTCATCATCATTAACCATTAATGATCATCTATTCCATAAATGTTCCAAGGCCGCTCATGACCGTGAGCACGGCTGATATACCAGTTTTATACTCTGCAGAGGTTATACACTTTCACTATGAGTCATGATTTACCCTTTCACCCAAGGTAGCTAATCTCTTGACCTACTTCTAAGGAAGGTCGGCAGGGTTCACTATAAAGTCTTTCAAAGGTTCGTCTAATAAGTTAGGACCATTAGATTCACTCGGCAAACAGATGTAAACCCCCCCCCCTTCCCGATGGCACAATGACACGCAACCTATACACAAGGGGACAGAGGCTGTCCTATACCCGATTTGTCAAGACATTCTTACACCAATAAATGTAATCACTAACAAGCTAGAAAAGGTCATCATACTGAGCTAAAGCTAGAGTCATGTAGCCCTCACCGCTGTACTATAAGTCCTAGATGATCATTTATAGATAAGTCCTTAGGGAGAGAAATCTAGAGCACCATAAAAATAGCCCAATGCTCTAGCCCCTGGTTCCATGTTGCTAAAAAGAATCTTTTAGTGTTTATTGCATATACCATTAGTCAAGTTACAAGATCATGGTTTCAATTGAGCACTAGCATCATACTAACTAATGCAATACCCCATAGGTGACAAGGAATCTAGGATATTAAATAGCTAGGAAAATTAGTATGGTTGCCAAGGTAGACACATGCAGTATGAATTAAATGATTAAAATTGTAAAGGACAACAAGGAAGATCCCATGCTATACTTCCCTTAAACTTAGATCCTTCTTCTAGTCTAAACCTTCAAAGATCTGCTTCTTGATTCACCACGTATAGCTCACCGACTGGACATGATCATAGAGCACCACACAAGCATCCATGCAATCATACACTAAGCAAACAATAGATCTAAATTAGAATAGTACACCAAACATAAAATCAAGATGAAAAGTTTGTAAAATGAATCTACGTCTCGCTATGAACACATAGACGTGAAAAGCACTCTAATCAGAGCTATAATGAAAAAAGTTATGAATTAAACAAGATTTCCATTAATAAAATAATAGATTAAATTTAACCTCGAATTTCAAAAGTTCAAAATACATTTAATAGTAGGATGAACATGTAGATTACTCAATTACAAATCTAACGCAACTTGAATAGATCAAAACAGAATTAAAACAAAGATTTTATGGCCTATATAAGACAAGTGGCAAAACTGTAAATAGAAGAAAGCGTATTTTGAATCTAACCGAAGAAACTATGTTTTCAAAAGAAGAAAATGTATTTTGAATCTAACAGAGGGATTTTACGCTTTCTGAAAGAGAAAATGTATTCTAAATCTACTAGAAAGAAACTACGCTTTCGGAATAGGAAAACGTATTCTAGAAGTGCGCCATGGACTGCGGGTTATATTACGCAAAACTGTAGGGGCGCTTTTGCAAATAAACCTGGCGAAGGGGTACGGGTGATCTTGGACCGTTGGATTGAATCTGGATGGCCTAGATTAGAAAGGAGGGGGAGAGAGAGTCACCGGCCGGAGAAGAAAACCAGCACGACGGAGCTCCATTACCGGAGGCGAGAAACTCCCTAGAGCGCTCGGTTTGGGCCGTATTGGCCACGGTTTGATGAGCCGAGAGCATAGAGAACAAGAGGAGAAGACGATGAACTCACCAAGGGCCTTCTTGCAGTTGATGATGGGTCTACGGTGTCGAGCAGCGCGGCGGTGACGGCGACGGCGACAATGAAAGAAGGAGAAAAATCTAATTTACTACATGAGGGATTTCCCAAACTAGGGCTCCCCTTACGGTAGTTTTGGTGTGCTTTGCCCAAAGGGTTGGTACATATTTATAGGGAGAAAAACTCCCCACATCTACATCAACTAGCAATATGGTACTAATTGATGTTGCACCCTCCATATTTACTAATGGACCTAAATAATCATTAAAGCCCATTAATAAATAAATGCATGGGCCTTTTGGATTTATTAGGATTATTGCACATGGGCTTTGAGAGTTGGTTGGAAAATGAGATATATTATTTATTTTTAGAATTAATTAATTTCATGAATAAAATAATTATAGAAAAGTCCAGAATTGATATTTAAGCCACGAAAAATACTCCAAGACCTCTGAAAATTTGGGGAAAATTCCCAGATACACTTTGGAACATGATGAACCCAAATAAAGTATTTGGAGCTCATGAAAACATTGTTGGAAACTTGGAACATAAAGATTAAGATGAAGGAGGTTGGAATTAAATTCTAGAAAAAGCTAGAAAACATATTTTAAAAAATACATTTTGCACATAGAAACACAAGGTGCGACCAGCATAAATGCAACAAACATGTTTCTACCTTAAGATAAATTTTGATCTAAAGAAAATTTATTATGTCCCCATGTTTTCATGAGCATAAAAATAAAAAATTAAATCATTTTAGCTCTATTTCAAGAGAACCAAATTTTAGGGTGTTATAGCTAAGAAAATTACAAATTTATTAAGGCAATTAGAGTTTGGGCCAATTGCATTGCTGCCCTTGTTTTCAACTCTAACTCCACCTTTGCTCCTATTTTTTAACTTTGCGGATTTGCCCCCTGTTTTTTGAATCTGAAGCTTCACTTGCCCCAATTTTGTGAAGGAGAGTTAACAGTGTTAAGTGAAGGCTAAAGAGACACAAATGCCCTTGACATGAATGACAACACATATTTTTTGTAAATATCAAAATATAATAATTTGCAAGCCATGCACGCAACTTAATATTTTGTGTAAATATTGTAATATTTTGCAAGCCATCCTTGAATTTCATCATCCATTTTAGCCATCCTCGCAAGCTTGCAACGCAGTCCCATCGATAGCCTATAGCTCTCCATGCCTTAGTGCCACTAGCCTGCTATGTCAGGCCACGCTGGCATGGTTGCACGACCCCATGCCACCGCGTCAGAGCTTCCTACGTCGGCCACCCATCCCCCACACCGCTGGCCTGTGAACCTACCTGCCCGGCCCATCGTGCCGCCAGTAGGGGCCTTATGCCCCCACGCCCCCTCACCGCTGCTCTACGTGTGCCGGCCACCCATGGCCCGCCTCGTCGCTGGCCGCACCAACCCCACACAATCAACCCTATTTCCTCACTGCCACAAAAGAAAGGCTAAAAGGAGAAGAGGATTGCATCTTTCAGATATGGGAGGGGTAGTATAGTCTTTTCCCCTTCCTTCATTTTTTCAAACAATTTTGTTAATTCATTATTTATCAGCAGCTCACGGAGTTGAGAAACAGGGGCAAACGACATCTTTGTATTAAAAAAGTAGGGGCAAATATGCAAACTTAAAAATGAGGACAAACGGGCAGTTAGAGTTGAAAATGAGGGCAACAATGCAATTGTCCCTTAGAGTTTTCTGTTACACAAAAGCTATGTGTTGCCCATGCGAAACTTTGGCTCCCATCACACTATTTTTGTGGTCATTGGATCTAGCCTTTGACCGATCTAGATCGTTCCTCTAGCCATCGCTCGCCCGCCGCCCACTAGCCACGTGCGTTGTCTTGTTCATTTGGCCGACATCTAGGGCCCACATGTCAGCATTTTTTGGGAAACATGCGCCTTTATTTTTTTTAAACTGTTCATTTCCTTTCCCCATTTCCTTTCGTTTCCCCTGCTCGTCTGGCGGTGGTGGCGGTGAAACCCACGGTGGACGGAGCTCTTCCTCGGTGATTTGCCATCGCAGGTTAGTTTTGGTTCCTTTTTGCCATCAGATTTGGTAGATGTTGTTGTTGTCGAGTTGATTTATGTTCTATTTGTTCTCCTATTCAATGGATTAGTCGGATGTGGAGCTTTGGTTGAAGTGGTTTCTTCTCATTGTGTTTGAACCCTAGGTCCTCGCCATGTTGGAGTCATTGGTCGAGGTCGGGCCAGTTGTGGAGGTTGATGTGGTTCCGTATCTAGTGACTGAGTTGTAGCCGGATCTTCCCCTTTCCCTTTTCATCTTTGCCGCTTGTCTAGCGGTGTCAGAGGTGGATCCCACGACGGACGGAGCTCTTCATCGTTGATTTGTCATCACAGGTTAGTTTTTTGTCCCATTTTTTTCATCCTATGTTGTATATCTAGTTGTTTTTGTATTGATTTAGGTTCTATTTTCTCTCTGTTCTTCTCCTATTCGTTCAATTAGTCATAGGTCGAGCTTTGGTTGAGGTGGATTTTTTCATTGAGTCTGAACCCTAGGTATTCGCCAACCGCAGTCATCGGTCGAGGTTGAGGCTGTTGCAGAGTTGGACGCGGTTTTGGAGCTGGAGGCTAAGTTGTAGCAGGTGCTGGAGTTGGAGGTGGAGGTTGATTCCATTTCTGATTTGAAGCGTAGTCCTCCTCCATTGTGGATAAATACCTATGGTGAGTTTGTGTAGTTGTTTTTATGTTGAAATCGGTTTTATAGTTGTGCTTCTGTTCCTTCAGTTCCTTTGTTGTTTGAATTCACCATGAATTGTTGTACTACTTATATATCTAATTTTTGGGGTTGCTATCTATTCTTTGTTAGCCGTGAGATTGTTTGGACAAATTGCTTAGTTCATCTTGTTAGTGTTGATATTAGGCATTTTATTTGGCAATTCAATAATTTAGCTTATTCAATCTTTCAATTTGTTTTGATCTTATACAATTTTTGTTGTTTGCCTTCTGTGCATTCAGCCTAATATATGTTATTCATGCATTTGTCTGTTAAGTTGTTGACCGTGTACCATAAAGTTTGTCTTTCATGAAACTTTAGTGATGTTAGTCAGAATTCAGTTGGTATTGCTAGGAAGGATGGATCATGGTGGTTGTTGGAGGCAACAGCTAGATCTGTTGTCATCCCTGGTTTGTGCACCTTTTTTTATTACTTGTCTAGTTAATGCATGATCATAAAGATGTGCTATCTGTTTCTTGAGTTATCAATCACTTGAGCTCCTTCTCTTTGCTTTTTGGTTGGTTAGCTAGCTAATGTCTTTCTAGTTTGCCATGTTTCTTGAGAATTTGGTGTTTTTTGGTACATGTAATAGTTCTATATTGGCCATATTTTGACATCGGATGCTTAATTCCTATGACCTTCAGGCTTTCAATCTTTGTCCTATTTGATTTGTACCATATTTGTTTGGTAGCAGGTGTGAGAAAATTTTATGATTTGGTGATAATTACCCATATTACCTTTATTTTGTTAGTTTTGGTTTTTTTTCTAGTTGATAGAGTACAAGATTCCTAAGTAATTATATTATAGGTGCCCTTGTTAACACATTAAGACAATTTTGTTTTGTCAAGAGCTTGGCTTTTTCATAGCTTGCTGATGTGTGGTTGGTAGAGACTAGGTGGACTATGTAACTGAGATCACATGATTTTTTCTTTTTTTGGTTCTTCCTTGCTTTTTAGAAGTGCTATGTTGACTTGATTTGGTTTGTGCAAAGCTAATCAGAGTGGGTAGGGAAGTGATTCAAAGCAACTAATTTATTTGGGTTTGTGTGTTATCCATCCAGTGTGCACAATATCAGAAACTCTGTATGAGATAGATATCTGATGTCATTTCAGACTTAGGTGGTATCCTACATATTTTGGCACTTCTGTTGCTTGTATTCTCTAAATTTAGCATTGAGTCCATTCTGCTACCTCATAGATTTCATTAGAGGTCACATCTGGACTGTAGTTTTGAAGTTATTATATAACTGTGAAGTCTATTTTTCTGTTATTTATTTACATGTCAGATGGCTAAGAAAAGGAAGTGTTTGTTCTTGGATGGTGCAACTAGTGATGCTTCTGATGGTCTTGATGATGATGAGTTGTTTTTGTCTAGGAACTCTTCTGCTGTTGAAGATTTTAATGGTTGTAGTAATGATAGACTCTTTGATTCAGATGTAAGTACAAGTTTATTTTGTATGTAGAATTAGATGTCTTTTGTTCCTTGTAGTTCTTCTAATTTCTTTTTTGTAGGATTATATGTTTGATGGTCATCATTTTGTTAATGAGGCCTTGTACAAGTAGTATATGTAAGCAGTATGACATCTTCTTTTGATTCTCCTTTTTGTATTGTTTTTGTTTGTTCTTATTTATTTATTTTTCTTTTTTACCAGTGTTCTAGGCTTGATATGTTGAAGAAGAAGCTCATAACTTCTTTGAGTCATAATGTAAGCATTGATTTTGAATTTTCTGTATCTCTTTTTTTCCTTTGTGCTTTTTTTGTTATCATTTTTCTTTGTTCTAAATTATAGGTGAAGAAGAAGTTTGATGGTAGACCTAAAGTTGGTTTTTCAATGTTCTTTGTTTCAACTTTTTCCAATGTGATAAAATCTCTTTCAACTAAACGTCAAGAAGTGGTTTGGAAGTATGGTTTTGGATCTTTGCTTTTGTTTGATGAGTGTTTTGTTCCTAGAAATTTTGTTCATTGGGTTGCTCGCCTTGTGAACTTCAACTCTGGAGATATAGTTGTTAATGGTAAAGTTATATCTCTTACCAAGGAGGTTGTTCATTTGGTTCTTGATCTCCCTTTTGGTGGTGAGCCTTTTCCTGCTGACTATACCTCTAGCAAGGCATGTTTACTGTCAAGGTTTGGGAAGGACAATGCACCTCCTATTAGCTACTTCTTTGAGGCCCTGACTTCTAAGAATGAAATGTCTGATGATGACATGTTTGTTTGTTTCATTGTTGTTGCAATGAGTACTTTTCTCTGTTCCAATTCTTCTGTTGTTCCAAGTTAGAAATTCTTTGGCATTTTTGAAGACCTTGAAAAGATTTGATCTATGATTGGTGTGGGTTCATTCTGTCATGGTTGCTTAAGTATATGAAGTTATTTAATCAGTTGAAGAGGTGTAAAAATCTACTCAGCAAGCCACTCTTGGTGGTTGTCTATATTTTCTTGCTGTAAGTATATTTCTTCTTCTTCTTGTTCTTCTTCCCTTTTTTTAAATTATATGTTTATTTTAATCTTTATTCTTTGTTTAGGTTCTATATCTTGATCATGTTAACTTTGGATCACATCAAGTTCCTTCTACTATTCCTCAAATTTTTGTTTGGAAGAAAGATATGATTACTCGTTATGCAAGTCTTGATATGAAAGAAGAAGGCTGCTATGGTTATCATCCTATTATGTATTATTCAAGGATTTGCTATGCTAAGGTTCTTTCATCTTTTAATCTTTTTGTCTTTTTTTTGTTTTTATTTTTGTATAAGGAAGCTTTTGTATTGCATTTCTATGCTTAGGATATGCGATTGCTTCCTCAGCTTCGTGAGCAGCATATTGATCCTAAATTTGTTAGTCAGCTTGATTCTTATGCTCAGTGCAAACTTTCTGTTGAATTGAAGGATGCAATTTGCAAGCTTATTGAGAAGCAAGCATTGTTTGAATTGTGGTGTTTCCATTAATTTTGATGTTAATTCGATGAATGCTTTGTTTAATGATATGAGATTGACCTTTATCAAGCTTTGGAAGCATGTGTATTCTGTTACCAAGATGTCTCAGCTTTTAGTTTTGGAAGTTATTAAACTTTTGTCTGAGATTGTTGAAAAAGATGAAAATTTTGGTTATGATGATGGAGGCCTTTAATCATCTCCTGTTATTCCTGAACCTGATCCTGTGCCTTCTGTTGGTAATGGTAAAGGTATGTTATAATTCTTGTTTTTTCTGTCTTTTTGTATAATTTGTCTTTTTTGTTCTTTTTATCTTATTTTTTCCCTGTATGCTTCTTTATTTTTTAGCTAAATTTGATCCTGATATTCAAGAAGTTCATGCTTCTCAGTACAAACTTCATCGATCTGTAGCTGATGTATGTGTGTGTCACCTAGTATCTTCTTTTTATTTTTTATGTTGTTACATGTTCTCTTGATATACTGTATTATCTTTTTTTCTTTTTTCATTTTTTAGGCTTCTCAGTATAGTCGTGCTAAAGGTATGACCTAGTGGATTAACTATTAGTTTAAATGTTATTTTTCTTTATAAGTTGTTTTATATATGATTTATTTTGTTCTTTTTTTACTTTTAGGCATTGATGATGTTGGTGGCAGTAATTCTAAAGTTATGTCCAGATCTAGGAATTCTCTCGCTGATATATCTAATTCGAATTCTGTGAAGAAAACTTGTCTGAAGAAATCAGTGTCTATTAGACTTGATAGTTCTCTAGTTATAGAAGTTGTTAATCTTGAGAAGAAATATGTTCCTGATTCTATATCTCCATCTTCTGTTCCTGGGTTTACAAGATATTTTTCGTAGAAGGTTAGTTTTTTCATCTTTATTACGTATGTTCTTTTTTTGGTATATTTTTACTTATATGCCCTTTAGATGCTTTAATTTTGTATTTATATTTTTTAGTAGGGTGGTGGTGGGTTGAAGAAACCTAGCTTGCCATCTTCCAGTGTTAGTGTTTTTACCTTTTTTTTGTTCATTTTATGTTTGTTTCTCAGGCTCCTTTGGTAATACAAACTTTAGATTTTACTTAGTACTCTCCTTCCCCTCATGAGGTAGTCCCCAGTTTGAATATTTGAACTTCTGGTGGTAAAGTGTGTTCTTCATCAAGATCTAGGGAGCAGGTACTCTCCTTTGGTAATACAACTCCTACTAGTCCTAGTTTTATTTTGTATCATTAATGATCTATATTTATTTTTTATAATATATTTCTCCTGTGTGTTTTTTGTGGATGCTTGTGAAATTTCTATGTGTAAATGAGACTATCTTTAACTTAGAATGAAATAGGTAGTTCTTTGTGCATAAGTTCTTGTCGTCTGTTCTGTGGTCTTTAGTGTTTGTTTGTTCACTTTATTCAGGCAATTAGCTGTATCATTATATAGAATGGATGAGTATTGTTCTGCTTTAGAGTTTTTAGCATTAAAAGCTTTGGCGATTATCAGTGGTCTATGCTTGAGAAGGTAAATGAACTAACGCTGATCATGGCTAATTAGTATTTTATTTATGTTTTTTGTGTTTCCAGGTGTCTCCAGATGTTAAAGGTTGTTGGTTCCAAAAGTTTTGTTCAAAGTGTTGGTGAAATGACCAAGAAGACCAATGCTCTATACAATTCTAAATTGGATTTGATTGGGTCTAGTAGGAGTTCTCCTGTTGTCCAGCCTTCTGTTTCGACTGATGGTATTTTGTCTAGTTATGCTCACTCGAGTCATTCTTATGTCCCAAAGTCTCAAGGTTTATCTTTAGGTGGGAAGGCTCCTTTGCATGGTCCTACGCGTTTTGTTAACCCTTGTCCATTGTTCCATGGTGATTATGAAACAAAGAAGTTCAAGTTCTATAAAGTTAGTAAATCTAAAGTTGATAACTACAAGATTCTGTGTCAGTTGGCTTCTTCAGAGTTTTAGAAGTAAGTTTTCCCCCTATTTATTCTTCTTTTTTTATATTTTTGTTTTGACTTTATTTTGCATGTTTCAGTGAAGATGCAGTGTCTTTGTCTGGTGTTCGTTGCACCTTTTGGTCCCATGGAGAATCATTAAAGCCTAATGATCATCCAGATTTCTAAAAAATGCACTACTTTTTCTCCAATATTGGTGTAAGTTTTTGTTGGTTATATTGTTCTCTGTCTTTCGATAGTTATATTGTTATTATTGTATTTTTGGTTCTGATTATGGTTTTATTTAGGACACTCTATTACTTGATTTTGAGCAAGCTAACCAGGATCTGTTGATGCGATCTTTTCGAAGGTCTGCTAAGGCTAGACCTTTGCATCAATCCAATATGCTACAATCATTTTTCTTTTTACTATTTCTTGTTCTATTTTCATTTTTTTTCTTCCTATTGCTTTTTTTTGCAGTTGTTCTTCCCTATTTTGCACCAGAAGCATTGGTTTGTGTTTGTAGTTGATATCAAGGATCGTCATTTTGTTTTTCTTGATTCATACTACAATTAGAATTCCAAGTATCATGAAGATATTAAGGACATGCTTGTATGTATCTTTCCTTTGTTTTTGTATTGAGCTGATTCTTTGTGTTTTTAAAATTTTTTGTTCTAATTTCTTTTGATGTTATTGCAGATAAACTCATTTCAGTATCATTGGGACAAATTTGTCCAAGTTGACATGGATTTCAGCTTTTATGGTGTTGTGTATCCTAAAGTTCCTAAGCAGCCTCTAGAAAATTCGTGAGTATATGATATGTTTCTATTATTTTCCTTGGTTCTCATGTTATTGTTGTTATTATTCTTTGTTTTTTCTTGTCTATGCTTCATGTTTTTTTCTTTTCCATGTTACTTTATTAGTATTGATTTAGTTATATTTCTAGTTTCTTGCATTTACATTCAAGTTGTATAGTATTTATGTGTCTCTGTTTGGTGTAGCTCTTATGCAATATTACAATAAGTGAAGTCAAGATAGTATTTTTTATGAAGTCGAGTTTTTTTAGTTTTTTTTTGCAGTTCTAATTTTGGCATCTATGTTATGATGTTCCTTGAGTATTGGACTTCTCCTCAGGTTCTTTTAGGCAACATGTTCAGTGATGAAGATATTCCATCAATCAGAGTTAAGATTGCTAATTAGCTTTTTTCATCACAAGAACATTGGTATGAAGCATCGTGTCTATGACTACAAACTTCAGGTTTGTTTTGAAATTTAATTTTCTATTTTTATGTTTATATCATGACCTTTGTTTTTTCTTGTAACAGGACTAGATCCTGCTGGAGCTCTGTGCTTCATGATTCAAGCTATTTGAAATCTATGTAGTTCTTTTTTTACCTTTCTCTATCATTTAGGCAGTTGCATCTGTGTTAGGAAATTTAATTGAAACTCAGCATCACATATTGTTTTGTCCTTCACTAAAGTTGTAACACCCTAAAATTTGCATGTTTTCAAAATCGTTAAAATTGATTTAATTATGCATTTTGTGAGCATTTAACATAGGCTAAATAAATAGTTTTGTGAAATTTAAATCAAATATAAGGTTAGATACATGTGTGTGCACTCATGCTGCTGCATATTTTCTGTTGTGTTGATTGGTTTTAACTAAAGATGAAAAGGAGTTCAAAATCTCTTGAAAATGAATTTGAAAAGCCTTGGAAAATTCAGTTTCAGAAAAAGGAAAACTTCTTCCTCTGTCTTGTTTTTTTGGCCAGCTGGCCACTTTCCTTGCTCGGCTGGAGGCAGCCCGAGCCGCTTCGCTGGCCCATTATCTCGGCTTGCCCTCTCCCTCTCTCTGGCTGACATCATGGTCCCATGCCATCTATCGCTGACGAGGAGGTCCCACGCGTCGGCGTCGTCTCCCACATCCAGCCGAAGCCGAGCGGGACTTGTTCCGGGATAGGAAATCCACAGCCACGCTCATATCTTCCGCGAATTGTGGCGTGCGTGCCTCACCCTTGCCCCTATAAAAGCTAAAGCCCATCATCCGTGCCCCGGGTCCCTTGTGCGCTGCCACCTTTGCCCTAGCTTTGCCCCAAGCTGTGCCGTTTGGATCTCGTTGACAAGCAGACGAAGTCGCCACCGCTGTTGACGACCTTTGCTGCCCTGCCATCTTGCCTAGATAGTTGACGTATTCTGCATCAAGGTGAAGAAGCTTCAGGCGCGGTTCCTCCTCTATGTCTTGTTCTGCATTCATCACACGTCGCCGTCGAATTCGTAGGTAGCCGCACGCCGAGCCGTTTCGTTGCATCACCGATGAATTCGACTCCTTGCCGAGCTCCACCGTCATCGTTTTTAGTTCATGCATGGCTCTGAGTCAGCCCAAAGCAAGATGAGCCAAGCACACCGTCGGCATGCCTTCATCGTCCTTCAGAAATCCCTACGTGAGCTCTCTGGATCCTCTGTATCTTCATGTTCCTTTCCAGAGTCAAACCAAGAGCTTGCATGCCTTGTTAGCTTGACGATGTCATTGTTAGCTTTGATGACATCATCTCATGTTTTCTTGCCGTTTTCCTTTAGAAAAAAATCCACAAATACAATGAAAATACGGATGCTGGACCTTATCTGCTTTTCTTTCTTTTGTTCCATGCACCTTTTGCCATGTGCGATCTTCATAATCTAAAGACGCAAAGCAACTAGGCCTAGCGTATCTGATACACGTTAGCCTGTTGCTGGCCTCGATTCTATCGTTAACTATGAGGAATCCGACCATATTTCCTATACCAAACTATAGGCCGCAACATCCATCTCACTACTACAGAGCTTTAGTCCCGGTTGGGAACTAGCTCTACTCCCGATTTCCCAACCGGGACTAGCAATCCGGGACTAAAGGTGTTGTTCTTTAGTCCCGGTTTGTCACAACCGGGACTAAAGATCCTCCCAACTTTAAAAAAAATAATGCCTCCCACCGCTGCGTCCTGTGAGATTCGAACCCAAGACCTCATGCACTGCCTCGCGCGTAGCTTACCACCCCACCTACACAACACATCTAACAATAGATAGGATGCTTTCCTTTTGAACTAACCCATCCAGGGACCAACCGGGACTAAAGGGTCTACCTTTAGTCTGGGTTGGTATTACCAACCGGGACTAAAGGTTGAAGGACTTTGTCACGTTTGTCATGTACGTCTTTAAATAGGAAACTCAGCCATCGCATCCTTTTCCAAACCCTTGCAATCCCAATCTAGGTAATCAAATTGTACGCAGCCCTATGCTGTCGCCGCCGCCGTCTCGTCTTGCATCACCGGCCTCATGCATGATCCTAACCGCCATGCCCGACCAAAGCTGTCCAAGGAGTACCTTCGCCGCCCTACCTCTGAGCTGCTCTGTGCCTCGTCGTCGTCGTCCGCTCGCAGTGGGACCTACGCGCTCCAAGACTGCTCAACCACGTCCGGTCATTGCTGATTCCATCGTGTTTGTTCGCTATCTTGTGAACCACCGTCACGCCCGTCGATTCTGCCTTTGTGCCGTGGATCGTCGGATTCATTATCAAACTTGATCGGTGAGAACTCTAGGCACACGTTCATGTCTCCCTCATCCATCACGTGTGAATTGCATCTTGCCTCGGCTTGGTCGAGTGTCTATACCAAGCAAGCTATCCATCCATATACTGCTCAACCCGTTGCCTAGCAAGCACACCTGCATGCTTCCAACTCAGCGCCATGTATGCTTGTATACACACAAGCCAATACCTTCATCCATGCACTACGCCATGCAGAAACAACTACTCGTCTACACCTCCAATTCCCTGTAAACTCTTGTGTATAATCTGGCCGTATTCTCATCTTAGCTTTGTTTTATTTAGTCCTTTCTTTCTGTGTTAGTTTCCTAAAGATGTGACGTACCCGATAGTCTGTACGTTCACCATGTTATCTATTTAAGTGTTTATATAATCAAATAATAATTTTATTAATCTACACGCAACTAGTTTTATAATAAAAACAATATAGGTTTAACGTCCCCCTTTTATATATCAAATGTTAATTTGATTTATTAGAACATGAATATATTTAATTTATACCCTGCTTGGTCTAAACGCGTTAGGCATGAATCTCGTTTAAATTCTTATTATAAATAATGTTTGTTTGCTTATAACGATTCTTCAAAATAAAATATGACTAGACTAAACTTGGTGTTTTAATTAAAAAAAATATAAATTGACTAAGTTATATTCTGCACATGATCCTATGTAATTAAAAGCAAACCATGCGCCTAGTCTTTTCTTTTATAATATAAAACTCCCGTATCTTGTTCATCGTAGTTCCGGTTAGAGTGTTTCTCCCGTCTGTGTGATCGTAGCAATGCGTATGTTGGTTTTCAAACCTTTTTATTGATTGGTGTATTGTTCTAATCTACTATGTTTGCAATGCATGTTTGTTCGGATGCTTGTGTGGTGCTTTGTGATCGGTCTCAGTCGGTGAGTTTTGCGTTGGTGATCTATAAGAAGTTGGAGATCAAGAAGAAGTTTACTGAAGGTTTTGGCTACAAGAAAAAGAAGATAAGAGCTTAAGGCAAGTATAGCTTGGGTTTTCTTTCTGTGACCATGATCTTGGGCTTGTTTAATGAAATGTGATATAAACTTAAATGATGAATATTATTCTTTGGCAAAAGCTGGGACTTACAGTACAGCTGTGAGGGCTATATGGCTCTGGCTCTAGTTGCTTAAGAAACCCTTTTCTAGCTGGTTAGAGGTCTATGTGTTGGGTATAGGACAACCTCTATCCTATTGAGCCTAGCTTTGGAAGCGGCCTTTTACTTTATTTTTGGAAGGGGGGTTCCTATATCTGATGACCCCGTGGCCCTGGCTGGTTAGACGAGCTCTTGGGTGGCTTTATATGGTTCTCTGTGTTTTGGGCCTAGCTAACCTGGGCATACGAGAATCATGACTCACAGTGAAAATGTACACCTCTGCGCAAAGTTTGATAAACTGGTATACTAGCCGTGCCCACGGATACGGGTGGCCCGGAAAACTGAGGGAATTGTTGTATGTTCATTTAAATTGTTTATGTGCAATTCATTATTCAATTGCACTTGATCATGTGGTTATGGATTACACTACCTTGTTGCTATATTTGCGGAGTTCGACATGGACTCACTCTTGCAATTTCCCCCACACCTCAGGCTGGATAACAGTCTGTCAGAGACTTGAGAAGTTGGGCTTGTGGTCAACCAGTCAGTTGGATCCAGTGGAGTGGAGTCTGCACCCGAAGATCAGAGTTGTCTATCCATTGATTGCTTTCTAAGGTTATCTCTTTTGCTAAGTTCGCTATATACTAAGCATTGTGAATTGATACTGCCCCTTCATTTGTAGCTATATGTGAGGTTTGATTACCAGGGCTCACATATGGTGTGCATTCGGCTTTGTCCTTAAAACTGGGTGTTACAGAAGTTTTTCATCTAGATACATGATAATACCTCTTACATCATAGTAGTATGTTTCGAATATAAATATATGCTATTTCTATGTCCTCATTTGTGGTGCTAATGCTTTTTTTTGTTGATGGTCTTCTCTTTTCTTGTGCATTGCCTTTAGTTGCCAACTTCTGCTTCTTTTTGCTTTTTTCCACTTGGGCCTGCATTTCAAATTTTGTTAGTAATTATTTATGCATAGTATCATGTGTTGCTTGTCTATTGTAAATTATATATAAATAATGCTTAGTTCTGACCCCTTACTTCTATTTGCTGGTTTCTTATTCTTTTTGGCTTGTTTTGCTGCCATCTTCTCTCTGATTTCTTCTACTATTGTCTTTAGCCTTACTGGTTTGTTTGGTCATCCTTTGTTCTTTATCCTTTCTGGATCCTCTAGATGTAGACTCTCTTCATTGTGTTCTTCTTCATCGTGTGTGGAATCATCTCGTTCTTCATCAATAGCCTGTTTGATTAGGTCTATTTCTTGATCAATCCTGCTGAATTCTTCATCAAGGTAATTCATCAGTTCTTCACTCTTTGATCCTTTAGATGTTAGCAGTGCTGCTTTCCTAGATAACACATTGAATCTGAGCAGCTCATTGGTTGCAGGTGTTTCTTCTAGCTATTTACTTATCAATTTTGATTCCTTCTTCCTCCATCTATTTCTTCTTCTACTATCACTTTTAGTATGTGACAGCATAGTATTCCATCCTTGCTGAATTTTGCACAGATGCAACTAAATTCTTCTTTGCCTTTGGTAAGATCAGTTAGGACTACATACTTTCTGTTTGTTTGTAGCTGATGAACTCTGTTTGACTTGTGCCATACCTCAAAGCATTTTCCATCTTCTATCTCTTAGCATTTCTATCACCTTGAGCTAGAACTAAAACTTTAGGAATATATTCCTATCATATAGTTCAACTGCTTGTAGCTCTATCTTGTATCCAGTCTATAGTTCTTTATGTCTCTTCTATTTGCTCACATTATCTTCAGTATTTTCCATTATGCTAATTTTGTCTACTATTCTTTGGTATTCTTTCGTGAAACTAAGTATGTTGTATGTAGGTCCAACATTGTCCTTCAACTGAGCATTCGTTGGCTCACTTCTTCTAGTGCTTTGAAGAAATGGATTGAAGCACTCTTTGAAATACACTGGTATGAATCTGTTCCTATGTTCCCACATCTTGTTGAAGTACTTATTCTATTCTAGCTTGTAATCTACAATTATTTCTGCCATAGGTGTCCAAATTCTTCTGTTACTGAGTTGTTGACTATATCTTCAAATCTCTCTAGTAAGCCTTCATTTACTGCAAAGCACCTTCCATTCTTGTTGTAACATTTTGACTTTATATGAAAGAAGCAATTCCTGTGAATTGTTTGCGGCATTACTATTGCTATCGTTGCTCTCATAGCTTGGTCTTGGTCTTGGTTTGTAATTATTGTCTTTGGATGTTTTCCTCCCATAGATTCTAGGAATGCCTCAAATAACCATTTGAATGTTTCTGTAGTTTCATCTGAGATGAATGCACATCCAAAGATAACTGCATGTGCATGTCCTGATATCCCAACTATTGACGCAAATGGAAGGTTGTATCTGTTTGTCATGTAGGTCGTATCAAAACTTAGGCAGTCTCCGTACTCTGCATACCATTTCAGTGATATGCCTTCTCTCAAGTATATGTTCTTCACTTTGTTCTCTTCATCTACATGAAATTTGTAGAAGAATGTTGGATCTTCTACTGCCCTCTTCATAAAGTAGTGCATCACCTTGTTCATGCCATTTCCTTTTAGCTCCCTATTTATCTTTTTCTCTCATTCTAGACGTGCTTTGTTTTATATGGTAGGGCTATCACACTATCTCTTAGGTATGACAGTATTGCAATCGTCTTTCTTGTTGGTATGTTATTGTTGTTTAGTGTCCTTATCATTGCTTTCTCCATGTCAGTCATATATTTCCCGTCGCTAAATAGTTGATTCATGTCCTGTGGACTCAGCTCATGATTGTGGTCTAGGTCTAGCCTTACCACCTTCCATTTTTCATTTTCTAGTTTAACTTCCATCAACATAGGGCAGTTTGATTTGACTTGTATGCTTGTTTTCCTCTTTGTTCCTGTCCTCTTTGCTTCATGATTCATCAGTTCTTCTTCTTCTTGTTCATCTGTCTACTTCTTTGATGCTTTTCCATATCGGTGACATCTCATCTCCTATTTGTATACTTCATTATTCCTTTTCTTACATGTTGTTCTTGTTGTATGTGTAACAACCACTTTGAATCCTACTATGAAGCCATAGAAGCTGAACAAATGGTGTGCATCATCTCTGGTTTTGAATTCCATGCCAATTTGGGTTGTATACTTGTTGTTAGTATCTGCATTGTTCCCATCTACAGTTGCTTCCTGTTCTCTCCTAATGAACTCTTCAACTTCTTCTGTAAGTTCCTAGCTTCCATTTCTTTCATCATACTCTATTGCATGTTGAAGTGATTGTTTTGCAACTGAATAATCTGATGGATTCCATGCATCTGTGCTCTCATTTAGACAGGTAGATGTTCTAGATATTGTAGCTGTGTTGTTCTCTATACTCATAGACCTAGAATCAACCTGCAGCAATAAGTTTTTGTATGGTTAGTCTTCCTAACTTTTATTATTTTTGTTCTCTAGTCTTTTATTTCTTTTTGTATTTCTGCATGCCTCCTATACTTGCATTCAGTCGAATATGCTTGTGTTGTTTAATTCCTAGTTGTCGAATACTTCTATTGCAAAGTAGTCTTCTTGGTTATCCTGTTATGAATCAAGGCAGTTATTATTTGATTATTAATACAACACTAGTACTTTTGGACAGATCATGTCTTATTGTGGACTTACATCATATTGTGTTGTGAAACTAAAATTTGAGTGGTAGTTGTTCTCATTTCCTTCTTGCAGTGATGTGCAGTTTGCCTACATGTTAAGAAATTTGTGACTTTTTCAGTTATGTTTGCATTCATTTTTTATTGATATTGAATTTTTAGTTTGACTTACCTCGTACTCTAATGTTATGTTGACTATTTGATCAGTTGATGTCCTGTTGTATATTTGTAGCCACTGTTGGTCCTAGTTTTCCTGCACAGCAATTGAAGAGGTATTATTGTACTATAATAAGTGAAATGTCTTTTTTGTCTATGGTACATTTGAATTTGCATTTACCTATCTTGTGTGTCTAATTATCTCTTCTTGAGAACTAGACTATGTTTGCTGCATAAGTAGTGCGGTCAATGGTCCCTGCAATAGTAAACTTATCATTTTTTGAGAATTTTTTATATTGCCATATTGTCTTATTTTCTTGTGTTTTGTAATTTCATTATGTTTACCTAGTATGCCATCAATTGTGCTTGGTCTAAATCAATGTCTTCATTGTTCTTCATTCTCTGGTTTTACCATTCAGTGTGTTGAGTTCTTGGTATTATCCTTGATTCTAGTACTTGTTTGTGCCATTGTAAAGATTTAATAAATAAGACAGCAATGTTAATCAATTTTTATCAGTTGAAGTGTGTTGGTAAAGTTGATTCTA
Organism: Miscanthus floridulus; assembly: GCF_019320115.1. Classification (NCBI taxonomy): domain Eukaryota; kingdom Viridiplantae; phylum Streptophyta; class Magnoliopsida; order Poales; family Poaceae; genus Miscanthus; species Miscanthus floridulus. Next base: position 125,082,523 of record NC_089581.1, read on the forward strand.
ATGCTTAGTTTTACCTTGTTTGTTGCAGACGGGCCCTCTCCATCTATATGTCCCTGCATCATAATCATCTTAAATTAGTTGATTTCATTTATGATTCCTCCAAATCAATACATCGATTTTTCTTTTTATGGTTCTAGTGGATCTGCTCAGGTAATTGATTCTTTCCCCTTGTGTTCTTTATATTTCTAGTTTGAATAAGAATTTTGTTTTTACTTACCTATCGTGGTTTTGCACTCTATTTTGGTTCTTCTACTTCTTCTCCTAACATCTTTTATTGTTTCAATTCAGCTTCTTGTCTTCATAGGTTTGAGTTTTCCTCTCCGGTGGATGATTATTATTGTGATGTTCATGTAGGATTAGATCTCATTCAATGTAGATCATTTCTTCTTTTCTTTTTTTTGCAGATACCCCCTTATATATGTCATTTTCGTGTGCTTCAAGTTGATCCTTTTTTTATTTGGGCTTTTTCCTTTTTGTCTATCTTATCTTTTTTGTTTCCTTGTGGCCCAAATTTGTTGGTTGCTGCCTGCTATCATTTACTTTGTTGTTGGATCTTTTAATTTTTGTCCTTTTTATCTTTGGTTGGACTTTTGGTCCTATTATCTGGGCTTTTATTGTAGGCCTTTTTTGTGGGCCTTTTTAATCTTGTGGCCCATCTTAGACAGGTGGTTACTGCTTTTTCTCTACGGTTTTCATCTTCTTTCCATCATGTGCATTTATATCTCTTAGTTTTCCACTCCACAGTCGGTTATAGTTGCAATTATTTCTTGACCCTGTTCTACCTTCCCTTCTTTACTCCATTTCTCCTATCTTCCTTCCGTTTCTCGTTTCTTCCTTCCTTCTATTTATTATCTTTCTCCCTCCTGACTCTAGTATCTTGTGTACTTCTTCTCCCTATCTTTTTTCTCTCGTATGTTTGTGTTTCAAGAAGTTAGTTCTTTGTTTTGTTTAAGTTTTTGTATTCTGTTTCATTCAATTCTTTTCTTTTTGTTGTTTCTTTTTTTATTTCTTTTCTTTTCTTCTTTTTCTAAATTAGATTCCTTTTTCACTGTGAACATGTATATAGTTTTATTGTCTTTATATATATTATAGGTTCTAATTGATCTAAAACATAATACAAGAACATCAAGGGTGCTCTATCAAGGGTGCTTTCAAGGAGTCCATCAAGGGTGCCCTTTTCTTAGTTTTAGAAGGTAGGTTTTTTATTTTTGTTTTCTTTTTACCTAACTTTTTATTCTTTTTGTCTTTAATCTTGTTATTTATTTGTGCTAGTTCTTTAATAGTCATCTTTTTCCCTCTAGTTTTTATTAATCTATCTGTATACAATTTTCTATTCTTAGCTTCTAGCCTGTAGTATATTATACCCATTATGCATTGTATTTTTCCAAAGTACCTCTTTTATGCATTTAGTAATTATTTTAGTTTCTTATCTTAATGGGTTAGTAGTTACCAGATACTTGCTTCTTAATTTCTAATGTGTTTTCCCTAATCTGACTATTTTATATGATTTAATATTTATATACTAGCTAATTTTACATGTAGTGGTATGTATCAGGTTAGTATTTGCTTTGATTGTTTAATTGCAATTGGTAATTGCTTCTATCATCTAGTTTTTAATTTTAGATGTGTCATTGGTTCTTTTTTTATAGTTTAGTTGTGTATAATTTATTGTTATTTATTCACTATAACTATGATGTATGTTTACTATAAGTACAGTTATAGTGGTCTTCTATTTTTTAAATTTTATTTTAATTGTTGTAGATGGATACTGCTCTTAGTTCTGGATCATTTTCCATTTCTAAGATTAAGCTTTCTCATCATGTGATGGAGGTCCTTGATCTAGAACCTAGTCAGTAGGATCGTCTAATGGTAGTTAGGAGTTCTATTGTTGATATGGGTGTTTATGACGATGTTATGCTTGCTGCTTGAGCTTGGAAGGAGATTCGCAGACTATCTATGCCCTTGCTGATATGGCAGTTAGGAGTTCTGCTATGATGAGTATGATGACACTGTCTATGCCCTTGCTTTTGAGGCATTGCAACCTAGTTTCTTTTGTGGTTATCAAGTTCTAGTTGGCACTGGAGTTCTTCATATCTATCAAGTCAAGAGGATTGAGGAAAGGAATGATTCATTCAGCGAGTTCATTGAGATTCTAGTTTCTAAAATGGTTTGTTTTGTGTCTTTTGATATTTTCTTTAGTTTGTTAATGTGTATCATTTATTTAAGTTGTTTTGGAATCATTGTTATTATTTTTTCATTTTTATATGTTTTCTTTATATGGTAGGTTGTTGATGATGTTCCCTCTATTCTACACAATGAACTTGTTTCATTGTTTTTTGCTGATCATTTGGGCTTACAAGCTAGAGAGCAATCCAAGCTTATCGCTGCTAAGGGTGTTCATTCTCAGGACAATGTTAGACTAGTTGCTCATGTTATTAGGCACTTTCTTGGGGAATCTTTTGTGCCGAAGATGAATTATGTTTTGGATTCTTTGAATTCTTGTGTTTATGTTCTTGTGCCTGATGATGAAGTTGCTGCACTAACGGTTGGTCGATCATTTGAAGTTGAATTTGGTCAAACTATGTCTTTCCATCGCATTCTGAGCTTTGAAGTTCGATCTAAAGATGATGACTGTTACCAGTCTATCCAAGTTCGTATGCTTTGGCCATATCATTCTTCTACCTGATCATTGAAGAACTTCAAGGTCTATTTTGGTGATGATGATGTGTAATGTTTTGTGCATGTGCCTAGTGTCAAGTCCATTTGACTTTCATCCTGTCTGTTTAGAATACCTTTTGTTTTGTTGGTTGTATGGATAATGTTTGTTTGAAGTTCTACTTTTATATTTTTGGAATATGTTAACTGCTACTATTTTATTTTGTCAGTGTGTGTAATAAATGTTTTCTGCTTTTTCTTCTTCTTTTTTCTTTATATATGTTTGTCCTTGTTGTCAATGATTTGGAGGCAGTGAAATATTTTTTGTATATTTGGTGGCTGTGAGGTTCAAGTTTGCTAGCCTAGTGTCTTCTTTCAAGTGGCTAATTAATAGGTAAATTTTTTTCATATAATTTTTTTCGTTCTATGTAGTCTAAGTTATGTCACTTTGATTTTTAATTTGAATTCTTTTTGCAAATGCTGATGATGGAAGGACTTGGTCATACTAATGATGAAACAGTAAGTTCCTTGGTTTCTGATTTTTATTTAGATGTTGTACTTCTTGATATTGACCTGATTCTTTTCTTTTTTTGTTGATATATGAGTTCTTTAAATCTGAGATCTGAGATATCTGAGTGTTGTTCAAATTTGGTGGGCAATTGTTTCCTTTCATCTGGCGTGCTAACAGGTAATTTTCTTTGTACATAATTTTTTGTTTCTAAGTTCTATAGCTTATGGTACTCTGGTTTTTATTTGGCATTGCACTCAGATAATGATATTCTAAGCCCTTGGTCATTGTGACGATGAAAAAGTAAGATGCTTGGTCTTAGATTTTTATTTAGTTGTTTTACTTGATCTAATTGTTTATTGTTTTGTCATGTTTTTGTTCTTCCTGTGTTGATTAATGAAGTTTTGGAGATGTTCTGTTTGATGCTATGGTGGGGTGACGGTTACTGATGGGATTTTTTTTGTCCTTGATGAATTTTCAGTATGTCATGTTCTTCTAAACTCTTACTGGTATCATAGTTATAGTGTAGTTCTTCGTCACTTATGGTTCTTCATCAGGTGTAACTTTTAGGTATTATTTATGTAAGTAGTATTAAATGCTTAATGTTTATTACTTGTTTTGTTTTATATGGTCTCTATATTTTTAATTCCTATAGTTTTTAGATATTTGTTAACAGAATGTGTTCTATTTTTTTGTTATTCTTCTTATTTGTGATCCCATCATTCTTTTTCTTTTGGTTATGTATTTTCAAACTATGATAATTTATATTTCTCACTGTAATTTATTCCAAATCAATGTGTAATTTTAGTATTTTTATGCAAATCAATGTGTAATTTTAGTATTTTATGTTCTAAGTAATTGTTTTCATCTATTTTTGCAGTATGATAATATGTTAGGTTCATGAGCTGTGGTGTCAGATCGCTGCTTAAAACAAGAAATGAGATGCTAAGATAAGTATTTCAGCATTCTTTGTTTTCTTCTTTATATTTTTGTCTTTTTTTCTTTTCTTTTCCTTTTTTTCTTCTAGTTGGGCTTTTATTTGGTGTTGTATTATGGTCTTCGGCTTAGATTTAGTATTGGGCTTGGGCTTTTTTTGGGCTTTTCTTTGTATGGTTTATTTTTCTTTTTCTTTTTGTTTGTTTTGGGCCTTGAATATTTATAGGGCCTTGGTCTGTTAGTGTTGTACGGTTGGTGTATCTAGAGTCTTCCATCTTTGTTTCTCATTCCCACAAGCATTTACTGCAACCATCCTTGCAGCTACATCCATCTCTTCTAGTGTTTGACGACCCCTGGCTTTTGAACTTCTCCTCTTTATATCCCTTTTCCCTATGTAGTTCTATTCTACATTTCATTCTCTTCTTTTGTCTCCTTGGCTTCTTCCTCTCTTTTCCTTCATCAAGGTGAGTGCCTTATCTTTTTTTTTTGTACTGTGTTCTCTTTTCCATGTTCTCTTTCCCTTGTTTTCTTTCTTGTTCTTTCTCTTTTGTTCTTTGAATCTGATGTTACAATATGCTAGAGTGATCTTATTTCATACTCTCATCTTTTGCTTCTTAGGTTGATTAGTCTTAGTATTCTATTAGATTATTGGTTCATGTAGTTATCTATTACATTTTTTATGGTTTTGTTTCTCTTTGTGATCGATTTGTGTTTTCATTATCTAGTTATTGTTCATTCATTTTCATATACCTTTTGTAACACCCAAAAATTTGATTTTTTGGAAATAGAGCTAAAATGATTTAATTTAGAATTTATGCGCTCATGAAATATAGGAAAATAATTTTTTTTCATTAAATTAAAATTCATCATAAGGTAGCAACATGGATGTGCATAAATGCCAACACAACGCCGCCAAACCCCAGCTGTTGTCCACCGCTGCCACCGTTGAGCAACGTGTCTCTTTTGTGCCTCCACCGCCGACGTTATCCTCCTTCGTGAGTTCGCAGTCTTGCTCTCTTTCTCCCCATGCTATTCCCATCGTGAATCGAGGCCTAAAACGCCGTTTGGCGAAGCTCCGGTGAGGTCCGGCCATGGCGCCGCCGTCTTCTCTCTCTATTCTGACCGACGTGTGCCCTCTCCCTCCCTTGCTTCTGTTATAGTTCAGATTAGAGTGCTTTTTCACGTCTGTGTGTTCCTAGCGAGACATAGATTTGTTTTACAAACTTTTTGTTTTGATTTTATGTTTGGTGTACTATTCTAATTTTGATTTATTGTTTGCTTCATATATGATTGCATGGATGCTTGTGTGGTGCTTTATTATCATGTCCAGTCGGTGAGCTTTGCGTTGGTATAAAAGAAGTTGGCGATGTAGAAGTTCTTTGGAGGCTACGAATCAATAGAAGAAGGATCTAAGTTTAAGGCAAGTATAGCATGGGATCTTCCTTGTTGTCCTATACACCTTTAATCATTTAATTCATACTACATGTGTCTACCTTGACTGCCATTAAGGATTTCCTAGTGCTTTGTTACCTTGTGCCTTGTTACCTATGGGGTATTGCATTCGATACTATGATGCTAGTGCTCAACTACAACCATGATCTTGTAACTTGACTAATGGTATATGCAATAAACATTAAAAGATGTTTTTTAGCAACATGAAATCAAGGGGGCTAGAGCATTGGGCTGTTTCTATGGTGCTCTAGATTCCTCTCCCTAAGGACTTATCTATAAGTGATCATCTGGGACTTACAGTATAGCTATGAGGGTTATATGGCTCTGGCATTAGCTCAGTATGAGGACCTTTTTCTAGCTTATTAGAGGTTACCTCTATTGGCGTAAGAATGGCTTGACGAATCGGGTATAGGACAACCTCTACTATTATGTGTATAGCCATGATGGAATTGTGCCATTCGACAGGGGGTTCCTATATCTGTTTGGCGAGTGAATCTAATGGCCCTAACTTGTTAGATGAACCTTTGAAAGGCTTTATAGTGAAGCCTACCGACCTTCCTTGGTAGTGGGTAAAGAGGCTGATCACCTCAGGTGAAAGGGTAAATCACGATTCATAGTGAAAGTGTACAACCTCTGCAGAGTGTAAAACTGGTATATCAGCTGTGCTCATAGTCACGAGCTGCCTTGAAACATTTATAGAATAGATGATGAACACTGATGATACTAATGATAAAGATGCTCATTAATGATTATTGTTTATGCTATTCATTATTCATGTTTACCTGATCATGTGTTTTATGGGCTTATGATAAACTTGTTGCTACTCAATTGCTAAAAGATGACTTATTAAAAGCTAATCGTGGTTAAACCAGTGTCAGCCTTTTGAGCCTCATGAACCCCATGTTATATTTGTTGAGTATGACATGTACTTACACTTGCTTTACTTTTAAATCATTGGAAAAATCCCGGATGAGTACCAGATTGCTAATGTGGAGGAGTTAGGCTTGTGATCAACTAGTCAGTTGTCCCTGTGGAAGTGGAGTCTTCACCCGAAGATTGAAGTTGTCTTTCCGCTATTTGCTATCTAAGGTTATATTCTCTATACTAAGTACGTTATATATTGAGCATTGTCTATTGATATTACCCTTATTTGTAGCTATATGTGAGATTTGACTTCCTGGGCTCACATATGGTGTGTATCTAGTTTTGTTCTTAACACCGAATGCTACAAAGCAGTATTGGAGCAATGCTGACTATAGGACGCAAGCCTAGTAGAAACTGGTCATTTTAAAGTTTAGAAGTTGCTATAAAAACCCTTGCTCTATGAACCTTGATATTTTCTTCTCTACTATATCTCTACCCTTGTTATTCATCTCTACCTTGGTGCTTATTTTAAAGTATTTGTTCTCATATCCACTCCTTGATTTGATATGCTTTTAGAACTGTCCTTCATCACCTTCTTGCGTAATTTGAAGATGAGTCTTAGGATTGTTACCCCTCGTATAATGAGGACGATAGTATCGTAAGTTGAGTCAATGATTGAGTTGTGCACCTTTATTGCTTTGTTGATTTGTCATTATGCTTATGCTTGTTTTGAATCTTTGTAATTATTGCATTGATGTTGTTGGGTGTTCCGACAATTTCATTTTGCTTATAGGCCTAAGGTATAAGGATTAGTGAAATAAATAGTTGGGTTATGGTTTTCTTCTATTCTCCCTATCCTATCATTTCAGAGCAGCCTGCACTCTTTGGCTTATATCTCTGATTTTGGATGATCATAAATCATGAGGAAATTCTGGACAATAGTAGACTTCAATATCTTTCTCTAAGCACAAGAATCGGCCTGATAGCTATTTTGGTTATGGAGATATGAAAATCACAAGGCGATGCATCTGTGCTATTTGGAACCTAGAGAAGTTTCTCTTGTGCACTGTTTTAGACCAAGTTAGCAGCAGAATTTGGAAAGTGTTCTATAAGGAAGTTGTGGAGAGTTTGATAAGCTTTCCAAAAATATAACTATAGCTCTATTGGATTAACAGAATAAGAGTTACAACTATTTTACTGCACTATTAGAACGTCTTGAGACTAGTTGGCTCATCTAGAAGAAGGTGCAAGCTACCCTTCTGGTGTTCCCTAGTTGATATTTTCTTAAGGGGGGTAGCCAAGCAAAAGAAGTTGCAAGACAAAGGCTTCATACGTTCTGGTGCGTCACTTGAAAGTATAGGTTATGTCTCTAGATGGGAAGTCACTATCAAGTGTAGGTGTTTTTGCTAAAGATGTGTTGGATCAAGGAGCTCGGGTATTTTCCCATATTGGTTATAATTTCAAGTTATTATCGAATGGGAGTTCAATCTCCAACACACCCAGGATAAGTTGGCATGGATGACGTAGGAAGGAGATATTGGACATCTACAGTTGATTCAATGAGTTTTACTAAAGAAAGTTCTCTTCTTGGGATATGTTATTTTTATGGTAAAAAAATAAGGAGAAGAACTCGAGAAAAGCTAATGATGAGTTTGGTTGTAACTCACTCAAGTATGTAAGAGTGACATGGAGTTCCTTGGAATAGTAAAATTCTATCAAAGGTTCAAGGGAAGTTTATCCAAGGTCATCAAGATATTGCTTATGCTACTGGAGAAGGTTTCAAGTTAGTTTGGATCAAGAAACTTCAGGTAAGTGTTTGAAGGAATCCAAGAAGAGGTTGGAGTAAAACCTAAGTATTAGCTTTGTTAGATCAGGACAAGAGTTTTATAGCTACAATGATGCACCTTGTCAAGGTGAGGGATGTGTCCTTAAACTAGAAGAAAAGTAGTGGCTTGTTCATTAAGTCAATTAAGGAAGCATGAGTTGAACTACCTAACATGTTATCTGGAGTTATCTATTATGAAGCATGGAAGTACTATCTTTTGGGAAGTAAAAGTGACATCTAGGAGGATCACAAGAATATACAGGACATCTTCACCAAGTTGGTCTTGAGCTTGTGATATCCTCGTTGGAATGAGATTGATTATGACTTAGAAAAGTGCTATCACTTCGAGAAGCAAAGTCATGGCCGATGCCCTTAGCAATGAAGAGTTGTGCTAAGAAGGTTCGGGTGACACCAAGGACTAAGAATTATATTCCAAGTTTGAGCAACTTAACCGGAATCATTAATGTTTTGGAGATTGGTGGTAGATTCTCTTTCTGACCATGAAAGTGAAAAGGCTCCGTTAGAAGGTGAACATATGAAGTAAGAGGTCTAATAAGTATGGAGTAAAAAGGGAAAAATGGCCTAGTGATTGAAGTTACCTAGGCATGGTCTGGAGAAATTGTTAGAATTTTGGAATCAGTTGGGCAAGTTACTTGGAGTAAGATTCACAGGTATCCAAAGTAAAGTGAAATCATTATCAAGACGATGGCACTACAAGAGAAAGTAAAGAAGAATCCAAAGATGGAGTGTTCCTATCTCCTAGTTGACGTCTTGTGAATCTTGGGGATGAGATTCATCTTAAGGGGGGTAGAATTGTAACACCCCAAAATTTGAATTTTTGGAAATAGAGCTAAAATGATTTAATTTGGAATTTATGTGCTCATGAAATAAAGGAAAATAAAAATTTTCATTAAATTAAAATTCATCATAAGGTAGCAACATGGATGTGCATAAATGCCAATGCAACGTCGCCAAATCCTAGCTACCACCTCTTCCGTGCCTCCATCGCCGAGCAACACACCTCTTCCATGCCTCCACCGCCGACGGTAACCTCCGTGGTGAGTTCACAGTCTTGCTCCCTTTCTCCCCATGCTATTCCCATCGCGAACCGAGGCCTAAATCACCGATTGGCAAAGCTTCGATAGGTTCAGCCATGGCGCCGCTGTCTTCTCTCTCTATTTTGGCCGGCGTGCGCCCTCTCTCTCCCTTGCTTCTGTTCTCAACCGTCCAAATTAGATCCGACGGTCGAGATTGCATGTTACCCTTTTGGCTTGGCACATTTGCTAGAGTTCCTCGAGTTTTTGAATATAGAACCCACAGTCCACTCTCCAGATCTAATCTCATCCATCCAACTCTAATCCAACGGCTTACATTCCTCCATACCCCTTCGCCTTGGCAATTTTTCATAAAAACCCCTCTAGTTTTCTATGTTCTAACCCATCGTCCCTGGTTTCTTTCAAAAGAGCCCCCAAACTTTTGCTAAATAGGATCCGCAGTCCTCGGTTAATTTAAAAATAAGATTTTATTTATTTTAATTCAAAAATTAAGTCCCATCTATTTACAAAATTGCCATTACCTTCTGTAGGCTATATCTTCTCTGTTTTAACTCTGATTTGACCCGTTCAACTTGCGTTAGGTTCATAATTTCATAATCTACATGATCATACTACTGATAGATATGTTTTCAACTTTTAAAATTCAAGGTTAGATTTAATCTATTATTTTATTAAAGGAAATCTTCTTTAATTCATAACTTTTTCATTATAGCTTAGATTAGAGTGCTTTTCACGTCTGTGTATTCCTAGCGAGACGTAGATTCATTTTACAAACTTTTCGTCTTGATTTTATGTTTGGTGTGCTGTTCTAATTTAGATCTATTATTTGCTTCGTATATGATTGCATGGATGCTTGTGTGGTGCTTTATTATCATGTCCAGTCGGTGAGCTTTGCGTTGCTATAAAAGAAGTTGGTGATCCAGAAGTTCTTTGGAGGCTATGAATCAATAGAAGAAGAATCTAAGTTTAAGGCAAGTATAGCATGGGATCTTCCTTGTTATCCTATACACCTTTAATCATTTAATTCATACTACATGTGTCTACCTTGACTACCATTAAGGATTTCCTAGTGCTTTGTTACCTTATGCCTTGTTACCTATGGGGTATTACATTGGGTAGTATGATGCTAGTACTCAACTATAACCATGATCTTGTAACTTGACTAATGGAATATGCAATCAACATTAAAAGATGTTTTTAGCAACATGGAATCAAGGGGGCTAGAATATTGGGTTGTTTCTATGGTGCTCTAGATTCCTCTCCCTAAGGACTTATCTATAAGTGATCATCCAGGACTTATAGTATAACTATGAGGGCTATATGGCTCTGGCTTTAGCTCAGTATGATGACCTTTTCTAGCTTGTTAGAGGTTACCTTTATTGGCATAAGAATGGCTTGATGAATTGAGTATAGGACAACCTCTACTCTTATGTGTATAGCCATGATGGAATTGTGCCATTCGACAGGGGGTTCCTATATCTGTTTGGTGAGTGAATCTAATGGTACTAACTTGTTAGACGAACCTTTAAAAGGCTTTATAGTGAACCCTACCGACCTTCCTTGGTAGTGGGTCAAGAGACTGATCACCTTGGGCAAAAGGGTAAATCATGACTCGCAGTGAAAGTTTACAACCTTTGCAGAGTGTAAAACTGGTATATCAGCCATGCTCATGGTCATGAGCGGCCTTGGAACATTTACGGAATAAATAATGAACACTGATGATACTAATGATAAAGATGCTCATTAATGATTACTATTTATGCTATTCATTATTCATGTTTACCTGATCATGTGTTTTATGGGCTTGTGATAAACTTGTTGCTACTCAATTGCTAAAAGATGACTCATTAAAAGCTAATTGCGGTTAAACCAGTGTCAGCCTTTTGAGCCTCATAAACCCCATGTTATATTTGTTGAGTATGACATGTACTTACGCTTGCTTTACTTTTTAAATCTTTGGAAAAATCTCAGATGGGTACTAGATTGCTAATCTGGAGGAGTTAGGCTTGTGATCAACCAGTCAGTTGTCCCTGTCAAAGTGGAGTCTTCACCCGAAGATCAGAATTGTCTTTCCGCTGTTTGTTATCTAAGGTTATATTCTCTATACTAAGTACGTTATATATTGAGCATTGTCTATTGATATTACCCTTATTTGTAGCTATATGTGATATTTGACTTCCTGAGCTCACATATGGTGTGTATCTGGTTTTGTTCTTAAAACCGGATGCTACACCTTTCTATTGATTTAGGGTTTGCTTTTAAGTTTTTACTGTATGTCTTTTGTTTTCGGTGACATATATCTTTCTTTATCTCTTCATCTTTTCTATTTTTTTCTTTTCATTTTCTTTTTATATTTGAAAGTTGGTCGTGTTCATATTATTTGTAGTCTTATCTTTTATTTTCTTTTTCCCATAGTTCATATGGTTAATTTGTAATTATTCTTTTTTTCTAGGATTAAAAATTCATTGTCCAGAGGCTGCTCAAGGTATGTGTTCTATATTATTAATTTATCATTCTGTTAATCTTACATTTCGTTCCAGTAATATTTGTTGTACTTTTGTTGTTTTATTCTCAGTTAAATTTAATTTTTCAGTTCATTTCCTATAGCTCTAGTTCTAGGGTGATGCCTGTCCACGGTGAGAACTACGACCAGACAACTAGGAGGGGTGGTTTTCGTTGTTTTGTGTTGCTTTCTCTAGCCAACTAGGCACTCAGCTTTGATTAAGCTATTTTTTAGTGGCTGTGTTTGTGTTCCGCTTAGGCTTGGTCGTTTTCTAGTCCTTTAGTCGATACAATGTCTTTGTCTTGCAAGTTTCAGTTGTGTATGGCCATCTGTCTCAAGTACCAGCTGGTTGTGTATGCCTTCATGTTGCATTGCTGAGTGCCTGCTTCCTTGATGGTGCATAGTAGATTTTGAACAACAAGGTGTTATTTATGTTTTTTTTACTGCTTGGCCCTATAGAAAGGTATATGAGTATGGTTCAATTGGCATAGGTATCCTACTTATAGTGTAGTTTCACTTCACTTACTGTTGTTCATCATGTGCAATTTATATGTTTCATTTATGTAACTAGCACTTAGTGCTAGAATTTTTTTTTGCAGCTCCCATAGATTTTCAGAGATTATGTTGTTTGTTTTGTCTTGTTGATGTTTTTTATGTAGCTCTACCACTAGGTTGTTCCATGTGCACGGTGATGACTAGGACTAGCCGAGTAGGAGGTTGGTTGTCTCGTTCTGGGTTTGCTTTTTTATTTTGCTTGATCTGCCACGTTTTCTGCTATGATTATGCTTATTAGGTTAGGTCCATGTAGTACTTTGTTTTTTTATTAGGCTTTCCTTGTCTATATAGATTTCCTAGTTATAGTATAGTTCAACTTCACTTACAGTAGTATTCAGTTTTTTGTTCTGTTTGTTTTAGGGCTTTCCCATATGTGTACTGTTTATATTGTATATTTTTATTTTTATATTGTATATTTGTGTAATTTTTTTTGTTTTATCTTAGATGTCTGACGGTCTTACTCACGATTTTACCAAGTACACTTATGTGAGTAGGCCTGCGTCTAAGTATGTTTTTGAGATGCTTGATCTTCAAGTTGGTCAGCAGACTCGATTGATTGCTGCTAAGAAGACGTGTGGCTGGGTATATGAAGATAAAGTCATGTGTACTGCCCGTGCTTGGAAGTAGTATCGTGCTTTTGGTTTTGTCAAAAATTTCAGATTCTGCTATGATTTTGCTGATAAGACTGTCTATTGCCTTGCTCATCAAGATGGCATTTCTGACCGTTATTGTGCTTATATTACTCGAGTTAGTGAAGATAATGTTACCTTTTTTAAAGTCAATAGTATTGTGGTGAGGAATAATTCTATTAGAGAATATCTTGATATGGACATTCGCATTAGGATATGTTTCTTATTCTTTTTATTCTAATAGTTTTCTATTTTTTTCCTTTTTGTCTCTGTTTTTGTTTAATAGTCTTTGATGATTCTAGTAGTTTTTTTAGAGGTGCAAGTAGGTTTATTATAGATTTTTTATTTGTATCTATAATAATTTGCAGAAATCGTTGTTGGTGTTGTAGTTCTTAGGTAAATTTCTTCAGATCGTAATTTCCTTAATTTACTGTACAGGTTAATCGTTCTGCTGCTACTCTCGACAATGAAGTTGTCTCATTGTTTTTGTTTGAGCATTTCAATTTAGAGCCTGGTATCCAATCAAGGGTTCTTGCTGTGAAGGATTTGAAGATTGAAGACAAGGTGAAGCTTGTTGCTATGGTTGTTCGTCATAACCACGATCCTTCATTTGTGCCGAAGTGCAAGTTTGCTTTGGATGCAGTCAATGGTACTGTTTATGTGCTGGTGGAAAATGCTGAAGCTGCAGAACTGATGACTGGTCGTTGCTTCTGTGTGGATGAAGAGCATATTACTTTCTTTCATGTGCTTAAGATGGAAGAGAGGTCTGAATCTGATGATTTCTATCAGTCTGCTAGTTGTAGCCAGATTTGGCCTTTTTCTTCTATGCCTGGTCAGTAATCTTTTGAGCTCTCTATGGCATGCACTTATGGTTGTCGAATGTTATAGAAGGATTTGGTTTTACCTAGTTGTTGAAACTGTTGTTTAGTTGTTTAATTAAGACTTGTTATAATCTGTTTAACCTTATTATCTTGTAGTTTATTATGTTACTTATGGATGCTGGTTGTTTTTAATTAAATCTTGTGTAGACTTGTTATATTCCTGGTCAGTTTATCGTCCACTGTATTTGCATATTACTGTGCACTTTGAGTCTTCACTTTTCAAGTCTGCAGATTATATATTTGCCTGCTTAATGTGTTTTTGTAGTGATTCAATCCATTTACAGTTTATTTGTCTTATAATTATTGTCTCCTTTTATAATTATTACATTGTTTTGTTCACTGTAAATTTATTTTTAGTGTGGTGTGAACTTATTTGGTAGATTTTTCTGTTGTTTGTACTTGTTTATCTGGATATTTGTTATAGTTGTTTTAGTTAGCTTAGTCAGATGTCCTAGTTGATTTTAATAGTTGGTGTTTGTAATAAATCGAGGTCTCTAATAAATTGTGACCTGGATTTGTGGATACAATGTCTTTGTCGCTTGCAAGTTTCAGTTGTTCAAGTACCAGCTGGTTGTGTATGCCCTCCTGTTGCATTGCTGAGTGCCTGCTTCCTTGTTGGGGCATAGTAGATTTTAAACAACAAGGTGTTGTTTATGTGTGTGTGACTGTTTGGTCCTGTAACTTCTTCTTTGAGTAACTGAAACTTGTATAGGTATCCTAGTTATAGTATAGTTCAACTTCACTTACAGTTGTTCGTAATGTGTAATTTATAGGTTTCATTTATGTAAGTAGTACTCAATGCTAGAATTTCATTGTTATGTTTGTTTCAGGCAGCTCCCACAATATTTTTGAGATTCTGTTCTTTGGTCTGTTTGGTCAATGTTGTATTCCCAGAATTTTTGTGATTTTGCCTTGCATAGAAAATTTCTGGCTTTTGTTTTATGAATTTCTGTTGTTTGGTATGTTTGCTTAAGGGCAGTTTCCTAGAATTTTTGTGATTTTGCCTTTTATAAAAAAATTCTGGTTTTTGTTTTTTGAATTTATGTTGTTTGGTATGTTTGTTCAAGGGCAGTTTTCTCAATTTTTTTGTGATTTTGCCTTTCATAGAAAATTTCTGGTTTTTTCTTTTAGAAATTTGAAATTTTGTTTTTTGGAAATTTTGTTTTTTGAATTCGCAAAGGGCTTTAATCACACAAATTTTGCTTTTGGTTTTTTTTTTTGTGTGATTTGTCCGGTCAAATTGCTTGAGTGTGTTGGAATGGGTCAAATCACCCAAGTTCCAAATAGACAGATCCTTTATGTTATGCCCTTTTTATTCATCTTATCTAATTTCTATGGAAGTAGATGCTGAATCATTCACTTATCTGATCCGGATAGGGGCAATCATACCATACAAATCTACATCCAAGAACAGTCATATGCACTCACTGCTCTAGTAGTTTTCTTCTAGTAGCTTTTAGGCATGATTATTACAGTCGTGAACAGTGGAAGCTTCTGCCTGACCTGCGACCAAAACAGTCCACTCTTCCCACAGCACCATCACCGTTCCAATTTCCAAATCACCCCCTTATAAAGCGGAGGATCCCCTCGTGCCCGCCTGGCGCCCAACTCGAAAAGTCATCGACACGCCCATCATCGACCAGCAGCCAACCACCATGTTCTGCGAGTGCGGCACGGGCAGTTTCAAGCACGTCGACGAGGATCCGGACGATCTCGGCTGCACTGGCGGATCGCCCAAGGAGAAGGACAAGGAGAGGAGGAAGCACGGCGGCAAGGTCAACCCCTACGCGGAGCGCGGGCTGGACAGGTTCTCCGTCGTGCTCTCCGAGCTCGAGACCCGGCGGGCCAAGATCCTGCGCCGCGTCGGCTCCGACACCGGCCTCGTCTTGGTCCGCTTCGTCCAGTCCTCCAACGGCGACTGGACGCCCGTCGTCGTCAAGCTCCCCGAGGAGCCGCCGCCGTCCAAGAAGGCCGCCACCACCAAGAAACCGACGAGGGCGGCGGCAACGTCGACCGCCGCGCCTTTGTTGCGACCACCGGCTGCTGCTTCACCTGGACCCGGCAGTCCGCCGGATCCCGCCAGCCCGTGGGAGAGGAAGGGCGCCAGTGCCACTGTCAAGGTCGTCGCCGCCACCAAGGTGCCGGCGAGGAAGGCGTCGTTCTCGTGGGGGAGGAGGATGCGGCGGCCGTCGTGCTACTGGCCGTCCGTCATCGTGCTGACGCTGGTGAGCCTGGCCGTGTTCGGGCGGGTGTTCGCCATCTGCCTCGCGTCCATATGGTGGTATGTGCTTCCAACCTTAGGCAGCGGCGAGGATGCGCGCCCAGGCCCGGCCGGCATGAGGATGTCCATGGACAAAAAGAAGGTCGTCTCGCCGCCGCTGCCACACGCCATGTACGAGGTGGTCAGGTCGCCAAAAGGGAAGTGAGGCTGACGGAGTGCGTGCGTGCAGCTAGGCTTCATGTGAATAATGCATACGCACTCTTGAAACTTCTTTAATTTGGGGGTAATTTGATTTTTTTTAAATACTAGATATATACCGGTGCATTGCACCGATGACACAATTTTTTGAACCTCAATAATCTGACGCGGACGCGTGAACTCGAGGACTTCATACCAGACGCGGGCACATGGATATATCTTCGTATTGTAACTGGGTAGGACGCGAACGTGTGAGTTCCAAGTAGAAGATCAAGATTTGGTATCAGGTAGGTAGATAATAACTTTTGAGCCTTTTAGGTGTAGAGATTTTGGGGGTAATTTGATGCCTTGCATGGTTCTCTTGTATAGTTCATTTCATCATGCTTGGGTTACTTGAGCCCCTTTTCCTCCGTGGCTATCCGATTGAAGAACTGAACATGAGTTGATAAAACCTTTCATTTCGTTTTGATGCAATTGCTGTCAACTGTCTGCTTAGGAACAATAATGCTTGGAAAACGGCGTATTCTCCTGCGCCTACGAGCTAGGATGCCACATGTGCAAATTTAAGCAATTTTAGGGATACAGAGGGCATTTTGCAACTCCAAGAAACTATTTATATCCTTCCTAATTATAATAGGAATAGACATTATTTCGATAAAAAAACTTCCAATAATTTCTTTAATAAGATTTTTAAATATAGTCATCCTATATCCAGGTTTAATTTTTCGCTAGTCAAAGATTATGAGGGGACTGACTCTATAAAGTATGTACAGATATAGCAAAGCTATTAGAGGGTGAAAAGATATATTTATTCTAATAATTCTTTAAATAATAATTTAGAGAGCGAGTTTAAAAAACACTATTGAAGTGGGTGCGCATACGCAGTGTATTGAATATTGAAGCAGTTGTAGTGTTTTAGAATATATAGTATATACTAATGAATTTGTACTGTGTACTACTATCTCGCAAAAAAAAAGAAGGCATGTTCGCTTGAACTTATCAGCTGGCTTATCAGCTAGAATATATAGTATTTTTCTCTCACAACAAAACAGCTTCAGCCGGCTTATTAGCCGGCTTTAATATCCAAAAGACACATCCTAGTTCTTACGTGTACATCATCTGCATTCTGCAGTCTTGTGGAAAAAATAAAACATTTGATTTGTCGCTGCACATGTGCTTCTAGAAGTTGAAATGGGATATCCGTATGCATGGTGGGAAAACATACGAGGAACGGTGGAACTCCTTCGTTCCGTCCCAGTCATGCAGCTGTGACTGTGCATGACAGACCTAGCTAGATTGACAGCAATAATGTTGAAGAGCTGTTCGCTGAATTATAGACTTTTGAATTTGAACGAGAAGAGGACTTCAGCAAATGTGTTGTGCAAGACAAGAGAATGAATGCATGTCTCAGAAGAACGATCAATTTTGTTTCATGCTAGTCAAGAAACAACATTCTCCACAAATAATAATAATAATAATTAAAATATCATTAGAGGAAGAATATATAAATTTTGTTGGGACTTTTTTTTTAGAATTACATAGTTTGAAAGTTGTAGCGAACATGACATGCATGTAAAGCCCCCGTTTGACATCACCAGGAGCAGTAAAGCCCCGGCCAATAGATTTCAAAGATGGCAGCTTGATTCCACAGTACAACTAGCTTTCTGCGGCATTTCATTTCTGTCGTAATAGTTGGAATTTTATTATAATTCAACATTTGTAGGCACACTATCTCAGAACTGCAGATTAGAGACATGGTTAAACAGTCATCAGAGACACTGGAAAAATACATCACTTATATTACGTCATCTCTTATGTCAACACATCAATAACGTGTAAAAACACATCAGTACATCACTGATGACCCTTCATCAGAGATAAGACGGCAACAAGCGCAAGACAACAACAAAGCCCAAGGGGACAAGGAAGAAGGCCAGGGCAATACAAGGCCAGTTCCATAAGTGATGGAGTAGTTGGCGGTCTTTTGTGAATGAAACAACTCCATACAATAACTGTTGCGGGCATGGCAACCTGTTGGCCTCGATCAACCTCCATGCAATCGTCACCTCCTTGTTCCCCAATCTCAGACCTAAAGCCATGTTTGTCCTTCAAATATTTCACATAATATTTGCCCCACAGATAGGAATCAGTGAATCACAGCCACTTTTGCCTCTACGAGAAAATGGTAACTATAACCCGTCAAACTCTAAACCAATTTTGAAACCAAATCAAGTAATCGAACCATAACTGTCGCTGCAGAAAGTGATCAACATGTAAATATTTATAGTTTTGCTGTACGTTGTGATCAGAGGTGGCCTAGCACTCAATGACACAGGGTTTATATTGGTTCAGGCAACGTGCCCTACATCCAGTTCGAGTTGATCGGTGACTTTATTCCTGAGCCCAAGTGCTCGAAGTTTACAGTGGGGTTACAAATGAGAAGGAGAAAGATAGGGGTACAGGAGGTTCGGTCGGACTCTGGTCTGAAGGGCCGAGAGTGACGGGAGCCCCGCTATGTGCTAAGTGTTCGAGCGTGTGCTCGTGGTTTGAACCTGGTGGTTTTGTTGTTGTGTGCTAGTAAACTGATCGATCTGAATGAACTTATCTGTTGGGAGAGAGCGCATCCCCTTTTATAGATGAAGGGGATGGCCTCATAAGTGAGAGGGAGAGAGTACATATGCTACTAAGTCTTGTTGCCCACGCTGACGGGTACAGGATGATGGTAGACGCCCACAATACTGTTCAATGTCAGATGCATGTGGGAGGTTGCGTCTTCTTCTTTAGGTATGGCAGATGTCGATGCCTACCACACTGTTGATACCCAGAGACATGCAAGGTGTTTTACCATGTTCACCCGGTACGGTAAATGCCGGCGCCCACAGCACTGTTGAGCGGGGGACCACCACCAAGTGGGGGGCTTGAGGCGGAGTGGGTGACCGCCGCCGAGCGGGGGCTTGAGGCGGCGAGGGCTCGCCAGGAGGAGACCGAGGCGACGCTGCGGAAGTCCTTGGCGAACACCGAGGTGGCGCTACAAGGTACCCTGGAGACCTTGGAGACGGAGCGGAGCACCCTGGCGTCGGAGTGGAAGGCCCGGTCGGAGGCCGGCCAGGAAGTGCTCGCGCTTCGGGGCCGGGTGATGGGGACGGAGGAGGCGAACGCCCGGCTACGCGAGCAGGTGACCCGGCAAGCGGAGGGACTCTCCATCCTCGAGAACTCCCACCTCGGTACGTACCTTTTATGTTTTTCGTCGTGTTGGTTTCTTCTTTTAGCTTGCTTCTGAGCTTGTCGCCCTTCCTCCGAAGCTGGGCGGAAAGGTGGAGTCATTGGAGCAGGACCTGGAGACGGCCAAGGCGATGTTTGGCCGGAATGAGGAGGCGCTGGCTAAGTCCCTTCAAGAGCGACGTGCTCTTGAGGGGGAACTTGACCAGATCCACAATGTTGCCCAGCTTGTCGTCTCGGAGGTCTTTAGGTCGGCGCCAAGTACCAGTGCGCTCGCCATCCGACTGGCAGAGGTTTCGGATGAGGTCCAGGCCCTCATTACCCACGGGCTGTTCTACGGAGCGTCGGGGGTGTTGACTTTGGTGGTGACGTACCACTCGGACCTGGACTTCGCCACCATCTACAATGGGTATGCCGACGGCTGTAGCACGGAGGACATCCAGTCGCTCGGGGAGAGCTTGCTGCCACACGTAAAGTTGTTGGCCGAGCAAGTCTCCGCATAGTGGGTGATGGATGCTCACTGTGAGGACATGGCCGGAAGCATGCGTCAGGAGGACATTGCCCATCCTGCGGCTGGCGTGGAGCCTGGGTCGGGAGTGGACGTCGTCCCGCCTTCAACCGAGCCAAATGTCGTCTAGCCGGGGAGAGAGCAGCTCGTACCTTCGTCGATCGTGCCGACAATAGATGCCGCCGAGCAGCCTCAATAGCTTGTAAAGTATAAGTAGTTTAGCAGATGTAAGAAGTTAAGTCCATGTGGGAGCCCCCGTGCAAAACGTTTTTGTGTACTTAATGAATACAATTAGTTTCATTTTTTTGTGATGGAATCACTCCGTTTGGGGAAGCTTGTCCCATTCGTTCCTTAGTTTTTCCTTAGCACAATTTTATTTTTTATTCTTTCTTTTCCGCACTTGCCCGTTCATCCCATAGGCTGCAAACTTAGGAGCCCGAGCATGGCCCGCGAGGCTCAGCTGCTCGTAACCGTAGGTAGAGGCGGGGTGCGATCGGTCGGAATATTTAAAGCAAAACTATGTAAGGTAATTTAAAGGAACGAACTACCCTTTTTGTTCCGGTAGGAAGGAGTTTTACCATATGATAGTAAACGAAAAGAGAGAGGTGGTAGTGTACCCCCGTGGAGCCCTCGAGCGACCTGGGCCGAAAGTGTTCGGGTCGAGGCACTTTTATAGGAGCAAACGTTTAGTAAACAATGGTAAGACTAAATTTTAGGGGAAGAAATGACATAGCTGTTCCAAGTATTGGTGAGAACGTTTTTGTTGTCGTCCTTCAGTCGGTAGGCGTCCGGTCGGATCACCTTGACCTTCAGTCGTTCGGATCCTTGCCCGCTACGCCCCCTTTCTTGGCCGCTGCTTCTTCGCCTTTTTCTTCCTTTGGCTCGTCGGCCTATCGTAGGAGGCGCTTGAGAAGCTCGCAGTCCTTGTAGAGGTGTTTGACGGGGTAAGCGTGGTTGGTGCATGGGCTCTCCATGAGCTCGTTGAGGTGGTCTAGAAGGCCCTGCTGGGGCTGCTTGCCTGTGTGATCAGCCATGGAGACCAATGTGGAGTTGGCCGGTCGACAACGATCTTTTCTATTCTTTTTGCCCCTCTGCGTGGAGGGGCCTTCGTCCTGATCCTTGTGCTTGGCCTTGCCTTTGCCTTGGCCTCCATTGAAGCGTTGTGAGAGCGACGCTCTTGGGATGCGTTGGCCAAAGGACCGTGGTCCTAGGCCATCTGGGCTGGGACTCAGGTTGTCCGGCTAGCGACCGCGCTTGGGGTATGTTTCACCACTCCTTGCGACAGTTTGGCCAGGGTCTGTGTCGCTTGCCATCACTGTCGCTCGATGGACGTCATCATCCTGCCAAGACCAATGCCGATTCCTGATGATGCTGCGAGCGTCTTGGTTTGGCCCGAGCCGCTCACGTACAGGCGGTCGGTGTGGAGCGGGCGCCAGGTCAGACTAGGACGCAGATGCAGCCTCCTATGCCACGCTCGGCGGCTATAGTAGTGAGTGGGTGGAGTGATTCATCTGGTGCATCCCCACTCCCCTGGTGGAGAGAGAGGCCACGAGTTGGTGTCATGATGCGGAGCTCTCCGCCTGTTGAACGGCGGCGGTTTCCACCAGTGCCCGAAGGTTCCGGTGGATCACTTGTTCCTAGGGGTCGTTCGGCTCAGGAAGGCCGCGCAAAAGCTGCAGCGGTGATGTTCTGGTCAACCCGAGCAAATTGTGGGGGATCGTTCCCCCCGTCCATGATGTTGCACTGGAGCTGGCGGGCACGACCCCAAGCGCCGCTTGCCGTTTTATGCGCGCAGGGCGCAGTGTGGTGCGCCGAGTGTGCCGGCGTAGGTGGCAGCTGGTTCTACCGCCGTTGTCGTAGCTCCTCGTCGTGCTCTTGTGTGAGCACGAGGGTCTGTCTTGGAGCGTCCGCCATAGCGCACTCCCAGAACGGACGATGACTAGGTGCCATGTCGTCAATGCAAGAGTCATCACTCTCCACATCGTCATCCATGAGGTCGAGGAAACAGGTGGGAGCAAAGCTCACCATCCCCACAAATTCGGACGTGAGAGGGGGCAGCGCTGGCATCCTTTGGAGCCCCTGGGCATACGCATCCATGGGGGACACGAGGCCATAGGGGAACCGGTCGCATGGCGGTTGTGGCTGGGACAACAGGGTCCCTCCGGATAATCGGCGAAAGATAATGAATAGTAAGTAAATAATAGCATGTACATTACTCATAGTGGGGTTTGAGCAGAGAGTTTGCTCGGAATGAAGTGCAGGCGCCTCGTCGTTGAAGTTGTTGGGTGTCCCGAAGCCGGCGGGGGGCGCCCCTCCGACGGGTGTCGGGGTGGTTGCCTCCTTGTGGAGGCGTAGTACGTCGAGCCGGTCGGCAATGAAGTCTAGGCTTCCAAAGAGGAAGGCCTAGGATGGCTCAAAGACGGGTGGAATCCGCATCCCAACAGGTGGGAGTGCGGAAAACTCCAGTGAGCCGAGGCGAGTCGTATCGCTTGAGCCCGCCATGTCGAAGGTGGCAGAAAAGTGGGCTATCCGATGACCAAAAAGTGTTGAACGTACAGCGTCTTTCCCATGGACAGCGCCAACTGTCAGTGTAGAAAGTGACCAACACGTAAATATTTATAGTTTTGTCGTACGTTGTGATAGGAGGTGGCCTAGCACTCAAGGACACAGGGTTTATACTGGTTCAGGCAACATGCCCAACATCCAGTTCGAGTCGGTCGGTGACTTTATTCCTGAGCCCAGGTGCTTGAAGTTTGCAGTGGGGTTACAAACAAGAAGGACAAAGATAGGGGGTACAAGAGGTCCAGTCGGACTCTGGTCTAAAGGGTCAAGAATGACGGGAGCCTCGCTATGTGCTAAGTGTTCGAGCGTGTGCTCATGGTTTGAACCTGGTGGTTCTGTTGTTGTGTGCTAGTAAACTGATCGATCTGAATGAATTTATCTGTTGGGAGAGAGCACAGCCCCTTTTATAGATGAAGGGGATAGCCTTACAAGTGAGAGAAAGAGAGTACGTATGCTACTAAGTCTTGTTGCCCACGCGATGGGTACAGGATGATGGTAGGTGCCCACAATACTGTTCAATGTCAGATGCATGTGGGAGCTTGCGTCGTCTTCTTCAGGTATGGCAGATGTCGGTGCCTGCCACACTGTTGATACCCAGAGACATGCAAGGTGTTTTACCATGTTCACCCGGTATGGTAAATGTCGGTGCCAACAACACTGATGATGCATAGAGACATGTGGGGGAGCCTTACCATATTTGTCCAGTATGGGAGTTAATGGCGTCTACAACACTGTAGGGGAAAATTTCGGCGCCTACAACATTGTTTGGGTTCTATCATGCTAGGAGGGTCATAGGATACTGCCTGGCAGGTGCACAGGGTACGGTCCCTGGTATGGTGGTTTGACTTGTGTGCCCTACCTTACTTTCTCTGTTCGTTTCCTGGTCCTTACCGAGAGGGCGTCCCTGGTCGGTTGATCCCAGTCGGCTCTGATTGAGCCAATCGAATAAGAGCTATAAGTAGGGGTTTGGCGTATCCCCCATCGGAGACGCAGGTCGGAGTCGGAAGCGGTGTTTGGCCAGGCCTTCTAGTCGGAGAGGTCGTCCGGAGGTGGGCTAGAGACCGAAGCAAGCGCTTCAGTCGAAAAGGCAGACCGGAGTCAAAAGTGGGCGTCATTCCTCCTCGGCCAGGCCTTCCGATGGGAGATTGGATCGCCCTTCTGGCCTACCGTTTAGGTGCTTGGGTCGGCCCAAGAGTTTATGTGTTGGTTCGCGATGTTGTCTACTAGGCCGAGCCTTTGCTGGGAAGACGGTCCATGAGGGACCCCAGGTTTATGAACCCGATAATAACCTTTTGATATGGGCAAGTGAAGAACACCTTATTTGGATTGTTAGGGGGTCCAGGATGTCAACTCCATCACAGTCGGGTTCATCAACCCAGGGTCCCTCAAGGATCGGCTTCCATGCCAAGGCTCGGCCCAAGAGTCGAAAACGACAGACCGGAAGGGTGGCCCAGTCACCGACCGGAAGGACCGGCCGAAGAGGAACAACGACCTCTCATCGCGCTACTTTGGCCCACCTCTCCGACCGGAGCGTTCGCTTCGACTCCTGCCGCCACTGGACGACCTCTTCGATCAGAAGGCCTGGCCCAAAACACTACTTCCGGCTCCAACCCCGCGTCTCCGACTGGGGGATTGCAGGAACCCTGCTCACCGCTCTTCTCCGACCGGCGCACTCAGAGCCGACTAGAGCCATCCGACCAGGGATGCCCGCTCGGTAGGAACCAGAAGACGTGCAGAGAAAGGCAAGGTAAGGCTCACAAGTCAAAACCACTATACTAGGGACCATACCCTACATGAAACAGTACTCTGCAGCCACCCTGACACAAACTATATTGTAGGCGTCGACATCTCCCTCTATAGTATTATAGGGGCCGCTAAAACTCCCATACAGTAAGGCCCCCCGCGTGCCTCTGGACATCGATAGCGGTATGGGCACCAGGATTTACCGTACCGGGTGAACATAGCGAGACTCCTCACATGCCTCTAGGCATCAAATAGTATTTGCAGGTACCGACGTCCACCATCCCTAAAAAAGGCAGCACAACCTCTGTCATTCTACAGTAACATCAACAGTGTTGTAGGCGCCTACCATTATCTTATACCCACCGGTGTATGCAACAAGGCTCGGTAGGCGTGGGTAACAAGGCTCGGTAACATACGCACCCTTTCCTTTTCACTTGTAAAGTCATCCCCTTCATCTATAAAAGGGGGTGCGCTTCCTCCAATGGAGGGGGATTCTAGTTGATCAAGTTCACTAACTCACAACCACAGAACCGCCGAGTTCGTACCCCAAGCACACGCTTAAACACTTAGCTCATAGCATAGCTCCTGTCGCTCTTGGCCCTTCCGACCGGAGCCAACCAGACCTCTTGTACACCTCTTCTTTCTCCTTCTCGTTTGTAACCCCACTGCAAACTTCGAGCACCTGGGCTCAGGAATAAAGCCACTGACCAACCCCAACTAGACGTAGGGCACGTTGCCTAAACCAGTATGAATCCTGTGTCATTGAGTGCTAGGCCACCTCTGATCACAACGTACAGCAAAACTACAAATATTCATTAGTTGGTCACTTTTTGCACTGATAGTTGGCGCCGTCCGTGGGGAGGACGTTGTACATTCAACACTTTTTGGTCATTGGATGGCCACTTTTCTGCCACCCTCGCCGTGGCGGGCTCGGGCGATACGATTCACTTTAGCTCGCTGGAGTTTCCCACACACTCACCCGCTGGGATGCGAGTTCCACCCGTCTTCGAGCCATCCTAGGCCTTCCTCTTTGGAAGCCTAAACTTCATCGCCGATCGGCTCGGCGTGCTACATCTCTGTGAGGAGGCTCACGTCCCGGCACCCGTCGGAGGAGCGCCCTCCATCAACTCCAGGACACGTGGCTTCGACGACATGGCATCTGCGCTTCTGTCCAAGCAAACTCTCTGCTCAAACCCCGCTGTGAGTAATATACACGCTGTTATTTACTTACTATTCTCTATCTTCCGCCGATTACCTAGTGGAACCCCGTTGTCCCCAACGCAACCACCGTACGGCCAGTTCCCCTATGGCCCCGACCGGACGCATACCGACCGAAGGTCAACGACGACGCCCTTCTCTCCGAACGCATGGAATAGCTATGTCGCTTTTTCCCTAAGCTTCAGTCTTACCACTTCTTTACTTTGTATATGCTCCTGTAAGAGCACCCCGACCCGAACACTTTTTGGCCCAGGCCGCTCGGGGGCTCCACTAGGATACACTGCTCTCATTACGCTTAATGACTACCTCCCTGTTTCGTTTACATATGGTGGAATTCCTTCCTACCCAACCAACGGGATAGTTTGTTCCTTAGTTTTGCTTTACGTAGCTTTGCTTTAAAAACATTCCAACCAATCGCACCCTGCCTTTCCCTACGATTACAAGCAAACGAGCCTCACGGGCCACGCCCCGGGCTCCTAAGGTATTGGCCTATGGGACAAACGGGCAGGTACGAGAAAGAAATAATAAAAAACAAAATTATGCTAAGGGAAAACTAAGGAATGAAAGGGAACAGGCTCCCCCGAACGGAGCAATTCCATCACAGAAAACAAAACCGACGGTAGTCATTAAGCACACAGTAATATTTACACAGGGGCTCCCCCACAAACTTAAACTTCTACCTTCACTAAACTACTTATACTTTGCAAGATATTGGACAGGCCCGGCAGCATCTGCTGTCGGAGCGACTGACGGCGGCGCAGCCTGCTCACTCCCCGGCGGCACGACATTCGACTCGGTCGGGGCCGGGGCAATGTT
Source organism: Miscanthus floridulus (assembly GCF_019320115.1). Lineage (NCBI taxonomy): Eukaryota > Viridiplantae > Streptophyta > Magnoliopsida > Poales > Poaceae > Miscanthus > Miscanthus floridulus. Next base: position 125,108,871 of record NC_089581.1, read on the forward strand.
CGCCTCTGACCCAGGCTCCGCGCCGTCTACAGACTGGGCAGCGTCTTTTCTGCCCATGCTTCTAGCCATGTCTTCACAGCGAACGTCCATCACCCACTGGGCAGAGACTTGCTTCGCCACCGACCTTGTGTGCGGCAGCAAGCCCTCCTCGATTGACTAGATGTCCTCCATGCTCAAGCCTTCAGCATACCCGCTATATATGGTGGCGAAGTCCAGGTTCGGATGGTGCGTCACCACCAATGTCAGCACCCCCGACGCCCCATAAAACAGCCCGCTCCTGATAAGGTCCCGAACCGCATTCGGGACATCCACCAGCTGGACCGCGGGTGTGCTAGTGCTGGGCACCGACCCGAAGATGTCCAAGATGACAAGCTAGGCAACGTTGCGGATCTGGTCAAGATCCCCCTCAAGAGCACGCCACTCTTCACAGGACTTGGCCAGTTCCTCCGCATTCTGGCTGAGGGTCGCTTTGATTATTTCCAGGTCCTGCTCCAGCATCTTCACCTTTCCACCCAGCTCTAAGAGAAGAGCGACAAGCTCAGAAATAGGCTGAAAAAAACCAACAAAGAACAGAAAAAGCATGTACCGACATGGAAGTTCTCAAGGACGGAGAGATCCTCTGCCTGTCGAGCTGCCTGCTCGTGCAGCCGGGCACTCGCGTCCTCCATCCCCATCACCCGACCTCGGAGCGCGAGCACCTCCTGATCCACCATCGACCGGGCCCTCCGCTCCGCCTCCAAGGCCTTCCGTGTTGACTCTAGGGCATTCTGTGCCGATGCCAAAGTGCTTCGCTCTAGCTCAAGGATCGCTAAGGCCTCCTGAAGTGCTGCCTCGGTGTTCGCCAGGGATGCCCACAACCCCGCCTCAGTCTCCGCCTGGCGGGCCTTCGCTGCCTCGAGCCCTTGCTCAGCGGCAGTCGCCCGCTCCGCTGCACACTGTCCCTCTGCCCACGCCGTAGCTGCCTCGGCCGCCTGGTCCTAGGACTCTTGACGAGCGGACGCTAGCTGACGCTCGAGCTCAGCCATCCGGATGTGTTCCATCCAGAGGAAGCAAGACTTGCAGGACGACATCTCCTTTAGACTCTACAAAAAATAGGCACGCTAAGGCAACCAACAAAAGGTTCAAAGGTTAAGGACAAAGTACGGAAAACTCACCACCACGACAAGCTGTAGATCGACCTCCACCAACTGCTGAGCAAACCTAACCTGCCTCTGGGCGTTTCCATGCTTCTCGGACAGGTTGGTGAGCTCAGACACCAAGGCATGCCCTTGCTCCCCAAGGATGTCCTAGAGCTGACGCTCCTAGGAATCCCGAAGGACAAACCGTGCCCCCGCTTGGTCCTCAGGGCAGGTCCACTCTAGGTCACCCTCCGGTAGGCTGCCGGAGGGCCCAGCCTCCGATTGGACCATCGCCAGCTCCCACGGTGACATTGGTGGCCCCACCGCGATATTCACCTCATCATCAGATGGAATGTCCACCACTTCATTCGCGTGGACTGCCACCGGGCGTCCTGACTCTGTCCCAGCCGCACTTTCCTCCGGCGCCTTCGGCCTCGGCGGCAAGGATGAGCTGGGCGGCCCTCCACCCGATGAGGCCGGGAGTTCGGTCTCCTCTCCTCTTCTGCCACGACCGATGGAGGAGGGACCACGAGGGTTACTTCTGACGTGGCCCCCACCATCGGCATTGGAATTGCTGCCAAATTTGATGCCACCGCCATCGCTATGGCAGCAACCGCCCCCGAAAGGGAAGGGCTCATTGCCACCACCCTGGTCCCCCCGTCGCTCGCTGTAGCACGCTGCAGGGTGGGCCTCTAGGTCTCCTGCATGGGAGTCGATGCAATGCTCAGCCCCATCATCCCTCGGCCGCTGACAAAAATTGCAGGTAAGTCACACTCCAAAAAGACTCAACCAGTAAAAGATTGAAGAAACAAAGCAGAAACATACCGAGAGGCGAGCGGCATGACTCTAAAACCAAGACCCAGTGGGCCTATAGCACACGGGCCACTCCCAGGCTATGACCTACGCCCCCTCACTTCAGCGGGGGATGGAGTCGTCCCAACAAGCTCATACCCGACTTGCGGGTCGCCACGACCCTTGGCTCGGGACTCCTCGACCAGAGCAGCAGGTGGGACCTCCTCCGGCTGCAAGTCGCGCAACATGCGGGCGCTAGTCTGCTCCTCAGACTGCTCAGCATGCTCGACCACAACCACGGCAGGCGGGGCCTCCCCTGGCTGCGAGTCGCGCGTTGGCACCGGTCCCGGCAACGTGCAAGTGCTAGTTTGCTCCTCGGACCACCCGGCTTGCTCAACCACGTCCACCACAGGCGATGACGAGACCAGCGACACCGCCAAGGGGCACGGTGACCACGTCCGTTTCATCGCCCGTCCCCCAACGGCGTCCACGCTCGCCGCACGCTTCCTCAGCGCGGGAACCACCGCACGCCACGCGGCCTCATGCTCCTCACCAGCGGACGTCGCCACAGGGTCGCAACGCTCCACCGAGGTCACAATGACCTCCTGACTCTCCTCCTCGTCGGAGAAGACCATGCCATCCATATCCGTAGGATCATCCGATGCAAGTTCCGACTCAACGTCGCTCCTACGTTCCCCAGCCTTCACGCGTCGAGTGACCTCTCGCTCCTTCTCCTGCTTCTGCCGAACCTCCCTGGTTCTCTTCTTCTTCCTAGTATCTGCCGCCTCCTTCTGGGTGGCCCACCGGGCCACGCCCTCCGGTCCCTTAGGAAGGTGTGGCCAGGACTTGTACTTTTCAAGCCCCTACGGAACGAATGGCCCAAAATCAAGAAATAGGAAAAGCAGAGGAAGAGACACGAACGGAAAGGAAGGGATCATACTAGTCTGGATACGACTGAGGCATTGAATGATATGGGTTTCCCCACAACTGTCTCCTTGGGCCTCAACTACAGCACCCGGCCGAGGCGGACTCTAGACCTCGTTGTCTGGCAGGTCCTCCGGTGATACATGGTCCAGATCTGGCTGGCCGCTGTACCTCCACATCGGCCGCGTCCTCTCTGCCAATGGTGCAACCTGGCGGTGGTAGAGGGTGTGGAACACCCGCACCCTATCAAGGCCCCGCTTTACGAGCCCCCAGAGCTCCTCCTTGATGACTCCCACCGTGTGCTTCTCCATGCGAGCCCAACCCCACGACCAGCTATCCTGCTTCTCCGGCCTCCCACCGGTGAACGCTGGGAACGGCACCACCGCTGGATTCCCAATGTAAAACCACTCCCCATGCCAGCCCCAGTTGGAGTCATAGGGGGTGTATGCGGGGTATGAACCTCCTGCGCTCGGCTTCCTCTGCAAGGCGAAACCTCCCACCGATGTGGTTTCGGCTGAATTCCCTGCTGTCAGGGTCCTCCCAGAGAATAGCCGCTAGAAGAAATCCACGTGCGGCTCCATCCCGAGGAAAGCCTCACAGACGGTGATGAAGCCGGTGATATGCAACACCCTTGTCGGATTAAGGTGCTACAGCTCCAGACCCCACTCATTAAGGAGTCCGTGTAAAAACCAGTGCGCAGGGTATCCCAACCCACGCTCATGGAAGGTGAGGAAGGACACCACCTTGTCAGGCCGAGGCTACGAAAACTCCTCCCCCCGGGAACCCTCCAGTGCGCCACCTCCTACGGTGGTAGAAACCCCTTCTTGACGAAAGCCTCCAGCACCGATTTCCTCACGGTGGACGACCTCTAGTCCGACATTTCGCTCTGGGATTGCAAGAGGATTGGTGAGTTCTTCTCATCCCCTCGCTCTCTCCCCTTTCTTTCCTAAAAACCTCCGCGGCTCTCAGGAACGCTCACGGCAAGAAGGAAGAGGGAAGGCGGCGGTAGACGAGGAACAGGCAAAAGAACGGGGCGAAAAAACCCTCTCCCTTCTCCTACTTAAGGAAAAGGAAATAACAGTCAGGGAAGGGCGCACCGATCGAGGAAGATGGAACGGCGGAGTGAGGAATTCTCTCTCTCTCTCTCTTTCCCATTTAATGCAGATAAGACACGCCCTGATCGATGAGACATGCCCTGCATGACGGAACGACTCCTGATCAGAGGGGATGTGGCCTGGCCATGGCCCACCACTACCGCACAACCAACCACCATTGCACGACGGGCATAGGAACCAAAGCGCCACCACACGCGGTTGGCTCCCTGCTTCCCCAGGCCAGACCTAGAGGAGCCCAAAGTGAAATCTTCCGCAGGAAGAAATCACCTGACCCCCTGAGTCGATCGAATCATTCAGGATAGACACCGAATGACAGGAAAGGAAGCAAAGGGGCACCCCATGTAGGCCATGCCGACTCTGTCATGAACGACGAGCATGGGTCCTGGTCGGATATTTCCGACTAAAGCTCTCCGAACCCCATCACTCAAGTCATCAAAGTGAGCACGTGTTCATTAATACAAAAACTGTTCACACAAGGACTCACCAACGATTGACGAGCGCAGGTCCCGGTCGGACATTTTAGACTAAAGCTCTCTAGACCCTGACACTCGAGCCATCAAGGTAAGCACTACAACCCCCTCTATTTCCTTACAATCATTTCAGACATCTATACGCGTATTCATTCCATATGCCCGAACCTCCCGGACGATTCGGGCCCTGAACCGCCCAGGGGCTCGGGAACTAAGCATCGCATGTGTAGCGAAATGCATCACAATGTTCCGTGTTGCGTCACGAAGGGCGGTTGCCTCATTCGACATGAGCAACCAACAGAGCCAGGGGAGAAAACCGTAGATGAGCCCCGTGCGGCCCTCGCCTGGTCGGGCAGACCGGGTCATCTCAACCTTCTCGTTCGATCCTGAACCTCTCGCTAAGCCCACAGAATCTCCATCAAGGAGAGGCCGTTAGGCCCCCTGGGTCAGTCTCCAAAATGACCCAGGCATCTGTCGGGTTGCAGGTAAAGGAGTAGTGGGATGTCACAAGAGGGCTATGCCGACCCTATCACGAATGACGGACCCGGATTCCACTCGATCATACCCGTTAGCGAACTCACCGAGCGATGTCGTTCGAGCCTGAGCGATCGGGATAGGCGACAAGACTCAGCCCCTCTGGTTGTGAGGAACCGAGGATGGGGTAACGCACACAACTCACATCGACCCCTACGAAGGCCCAACAGGGCTCGGGGGCTCAAGACAAACGCCAGGGACTGCGACCCCGAACTCGCTAGGATCCACGACTCTAACTCGCCCGGTCCCACGGTGCGCACCGACGCCAGGATCCGCGAGCACCACCTCATCCGATCTGTAAACTAACCAACTAACTACACTTCTGACTGCACTCCAAAAAACCAAGGACCGCGACTCCAAACTCGCGTCGACTCCGCACACACGTCATCCAGCTACACTTCCAACTACGCTCCAAAAAAACTAGGGACCACGACTCCAAACTCGCGTCGACTCCAAAAACACGACTCCGACTCGCTCGATCCCACGACGTGCATCGACGCCAGCATCAGTGAGCTCTGTCTCGTCTAAGACTAACTCCCTCGCTTGATCCCACGACGTGCATCGATGCCAGGATCAGTGAGCACTGTCTCGTCCAAAACACAACTCTGACTCGCTCGATCCCACGACGCGCATCGACACCAGCATCAGTGAGCTCTATCTCATCCAAGACTGACTCCCTCGCTCGATCCCACAGCGCGCATCGACGCTAGGATCAGTGAGCACTATCTCGTCCAAAACACAACTCTGACTTGCTCAATCCCACGGCGCGCATCGACGCCAGCATCAGTGAGCTCTGTCTCATCCAAGACTGACTCCCTCGCTCGATCCCACGGCGCGCATCGATGCTAGGATCAGTGAGCACTGTCTCGTCCATAACATGACTCCAACTCGCTCGATCCCATGGTGCGCATCGACGCCAGGGTCAGTGAGTTCTGTCTCATCCAAAACTAACTGCTTCACCCGATCCCACGGCGCGCATCGACGCCAGGATTTGTGAGCTCTGTCTTGTCTAAAACTAACCGCTTCACCCGATCCCACGGTGCGCATCGATGCCAGGATCAGTGAAGCTCCATCTCATCTAAAACCCTTGACTGACTCTCTCGCTCGATCCACGGCGTGCACTGATGCCAGGGTCCACAAGCTCACTCTTGCCCAATCTCTCAAAACAATTAAAAACCGCCTCGGCTGCACAACGACGCCTTGGTCAACAAAACTCTGTCTCAAAAATGAAAAAACTCCCCCACTGACAACACAGAAAACCCCCCAAATAGTTCTGCCCAAACCGCCCGGAGGCTCGGGGGCTACACCCGCGGGTGCGCTCGCGCGCACCCGCCGGCAAGACAAAAATCCCCCGGACGATTCTATTCGAATCACCCGGGGGCTCGGGGGATCCTGTCGGGTTCATCAACCCGGGGTCTCTCGGGGACTGGCTTCCATGCCAAGGCTCGGCCCAAGAGTCTAAAACGACAGACCAGAAGGGCGGCCCAGTCACCGACCGGAAGGACCGACCGAAGAGGAACAACGCCCTCTCATCACGCTGCTTCGGCCCACCTCTCCGACTAGAGCGTTCGCTTCGACTCCAGCCGCCACCGGACGGCCTCTCCGATCGGAAGGCCTAGCCCAAAACACTACTTCTGGCTCCAACCCCGCGTCTCCGACCGAGGGATCGCAGGAACCCTGCTCACTGCTCTTCTCCGACCGGCGCACTTAGAGCCGACTGGAGCCATCCGACTGGAGACGCCCGCTCGGTAGGAACAAGAAGACGTGCGAAGAAAGGCAAGGCAAGGCTCACAAGTCAAAACCACTGTACTAGGAACCATACCCTGCACGAAACAAGACTCTGCAGCCACCCTGACACAAACAGTATTGTAGACGCCGACATCTCCCTCTACAGTATTGTAGGGGCCGCTAAAACTCTCATACGGTAAGGCCCCCCGCGTGCCTCTGGACATCGATAGCGGTATGGGCACCAGGATTTACCGTGCCGGGTGAACATAGCGAGACTCCTCACATGCCTCTAGGCATCAAACAGTATTTTCAGGTACTGACGTCCATCATCCCTGAAAAAGGCAGCACGACCTCTCTGCCATTCTACAGTAACATCAACAGTGTTGTAGGTGCCTACTATTATCTTATACCCACCAGTGTGGGCAACAAGGCTCGGTAGGTGTGGGTAACAAGGCTCAGTAACATACGCACCCTTTCCTTCTCACTTGTAAAGCCGCCCCCTTCATCTATAATAGGGGGTGCGCTTCCTCCAACGGAGGGGGATTCCAGTTGATCAAGTTCACTAACTCACAACCACAGAACCGCCGAGTTCGTACCCCAAGCACACACTTGAACACTTAGCTCATAGCGTAGCTCCTGTCGCTCTTGGCCCTTCTGACCGGAGCCAACCGAACCTCTTGTACACCCCTTCTTTTTCCTTCTTGTTTGTAACCCCACTGTAAACTTCGAGCACCTGGGCTCAGGAATAAAGTCACTGACCGACCCCGACTGGACGTAGGGCACGTTGTCTGAACCAGTATAAATCATGTGTCATTGAGTGCTAGGCCACCTCCGATCACAACGTATAGCAAAACTATAAACATTTACTAGTTGGTCACTTTCTACATCGACAATCACCTTCCTCCATATGCAGTTCGTGCACAGGATCAACTAGAGATGTGGCCTTTGCGCTGCCGCAGTGAAGAACTCCCTGGGTTTGAAGCCATGGCAATTGTTGGGGGATGTGTGCACGATAGATAGATGAGAGAGAGGACAGAGAGGGAGAAGGGCCAAATTATTGTACATGTGACCCATACATTTGTAGGAGGCTATATGTAAAATGCTTCCACTAGAAACGGGTACAAGCAATGTCAAACCTCCCACCTAAGCCACGGTGGCATGCCACATCAGTGGTCAGGGGCAGAGACATGGGATGGACCGATTGGTACGACAAACTGAGTTTAGAGTGCTAAAAATGTAAATTACAAGTAATGAGAGTACGAGAATGATTTGAGAACACGGAATAAGTTTAACCACCTGTGAAATCTACTCTTATATGATCCCTATTGGATACATATTCAATACGAGGGACACACCTCCCCTAGCCTGTCTGTGTTACAGAGTCCAGCGGAAGAAGAGCTAAAGTTTCTATTTCATCTGATATATGTATGGCAATAGATGAAAAAATAGGTCTTTTTTAACCAAGCACAACGGCCATGTATCTTGTATCATCTATCAATAGACAGACGAGGATCAATGGTACATGTGATTAATTGTTTTAAGCAATAAATGAGTACACTGTAAACTGTTCGTTGAAGTTTTGCTGCACAAATCCAACATTCAGCCTACAACATATTGTATTAGAGCTATTTTTGGTTTTAGACATAGGGAGGATGCCTTACCCAAAGGCGTTTACCATCAATCAACACATTAAGCCTCCATCTCTCGACCTTGTGGTTAATATGACTTATAAAGTTCGATCTGGAGCACTTCAAGGACCTTGCGATTTTCTGCAAAGAACTTGGCTAGAGAAACCTCAAAGATATTCAGCTCTTCCAACTCAAACTGCAACTTCACATTTTTCAGATGATTACGCAAGCTACTGAACCAAGAGCCCATTAACTCATGGAGATCTGGTACGCTGCAGGAATCTTCATCGTCACCGTTGAGCACTAGCGCAATCTCCTTTGATCTCCGACTATTGAACAAATCCACAGACACATCAAATTTAGACAGGACCCACATTCTGTCGCCACCATGAGGTCCCCAGTATCAGGGCTCTGTACTGAACAAATTTTGACCTATGTTCCATCGTCAAATTCTGAAGGAATTTTTATTGCTGTCTTAGTATATGGTCTTAGATTCTTGTCTTAGATTAAATCCCTCTTTTGAGAAAAAGGATAAGATCCATACCAGGGCAGTAAAAAGAAAAGTCGTGCAGAAAGTTTGATTATTAACCTGAGCTAACTGCTCAAGTGGACGAACCCAGCTTTAAATTGCTGTTTCTGAGCATAAGTTAGTGTTTCTGCAACATTGATTGGATGAATTCACAACTACATATCTATACATTCCCTGCTTTTGCATAGTATGGACCATCCAAAACGAGATATGATGTGATCACACAAATAAGAGCCTCCTGATGATGATTTAGGCAATACGATTGCAGCTGGAATCCCATGAACCAACTTAGGGGCCTTCAAATTTCCAGCAGCTGTCGGTAATTTATGCAAGAATTGCACTGCCCATAGCCCCATATCAAATAACATCTGCCAGCATTTCATTTATCCTCTAATAAGAGTGGTTCTGCTTTCTGTTTTTGGAGAAAACATGCCATTTATCCTCTCCTGCTCCCATAACTCAAGAATCTCTGAAGCTGATGGCATCTCTCCATATGAATTGACACCATAAGAATTCATGGAATCAAGTACTTCGTCAATTGCAGACACCTGTGGACCCTGCTGCCCAAGATCAGAATGCTCGTGTTTGTCTTCCAATCGTAGACCGCTTAATGAGATGTCCCTGCTCATGACAGCACTGACACCTAACTGAGGGATCTCTCTATCAGAATCAGGGACGTCAAGAATTATATCAGTGCACACGTTCTTGCAAGTGAGCTGATCTTGTTCTGCCAGACTGCTACTTGCATATTTGTCTTCACTCTCAAGCAAAGAGAGTCCACACTGTTGAGTACTGGTATCATCTGTTAGCAAATATGTGCCCTTCACTAAAGTTATCCCGCATTGGGACTCCAGTGCTCTTACTAAACCAAGTGCAGGATCAGCATTGATAGTACCACTAGTACTGAGGTACTTTATAAGGCCCTCAAGGGCATCAATGTTGAATTGATACACATTTTTCTGCAGTAGGTAAACCCATTCGACTTCTTTCATTTTTATTGAAGCCTCAGTCATAAAATTCATGAGCTGCAGCGTCCTTCCATAATCTCTATGAGCAATAGACTGGCATATCAATTCAGTAATCAGCTGTACATCAGGGATCTCTCCTCTTTCAAGTATCGAGTCGAGCGCATGCTCCAGCAAATTTGACTGCACATAAATCATAAAGAGAATAAATAATTTCTTTAAAAAATAATTCCTGTTTAGGCCACTCTTGGAATAAAAATTCCACAACTACATCTGGCATGAAATTGTAGGTCTTTAACATGGTCCTTTCAATTGAAGTACATAAAAGTGTAAACATGACCAAAAAGTTTTCAGTGCACATAAAACAGACATGAGTAAGAATTTTTTTTGTTTCTCGAATACGCAGGAGAGCTGCATATCATTGCATTAAGAAGAAACATAGATTAACGCCCCCCCCCCCCCTCTGGCCCTCCCCAACCCGCCCCCACCACACACACTTACACAGGTTGCGCTAGCAGCCCACAAAAAACAAATAAAAGGGACGATAAAGAGAGAATTTAAATGACAATTATTTGGTTTTAAAATGGTATATACTTCAATAAGAGTTGAAATAAATCATGTATTCATTTGTAGACCGTAAGTTACAGCTATTACCTTTCCAGCTCTACATGCCTTGATGAGCAACCATGAATATTTGCTTTGATCTAGGCAGTGATGTGACAGAGCCATCTCTCTATCCCTGTTTTCAGGAGAGTTGCCACTTATACGGCTATTTCTATCAGTACTCCATCTTGGTTAGAAAGGTTACAACAAGGTTATGATGAAGTTCCTGAGGAAAAACAACTGCTAACTGAGTTGAGTGTGCAGTCTGATAATGGGAAAGGCTATACACTACAACATGGTATCATTAGACACAAAGGCAGAGTTTGGGTAGGCAACAATGTGTCGGCCCAGCAGCACATTGTGCAAGCTTAACATTCTAGTGGATTGGGTGAACACTCTGTGATTCATGCCACTTACCATAGGATCAAAGCTCTATTTTCTTGGCCAAAGTTAACCACAAATTGTCATTCAGTATGTTCAGAGCTACCAAGTGTGTCAGCAAGCTAAGAGTGAACATGTGAAGTTGTCTGAGTTATTGCAACCTCTTCCAGTCCCAGATCAGGCTTGGCACACAGTTAGCTTGGATGTCATTGAACGTCTGCCCAAATATATCAAATGGGATGTCATTTTAGTTGTGGTGGACAAATTTTTCAAGTATGCTCATTTTTTACCACCGTCTCAGGTAGCTCAGACTTACTTTAGCTATATTTACAAACTACATGGGCTACCCATTGCTATAATATCTGACAGGCATAGAGCTTTTACAAGCACACTGTGACAGCAACTCTTTGCCTTGTCAGATACTCAATTGCTCATGAGTTCATTGTATCACCTACAAACTGATGGGTAAACTGAGAGAGTGAATCAATGTTTGGAGGCTATTCTTGTCCTAGGGACTGGCAGGCATAAGTGGCTTCCATTGGCAGAATTTTGGTATAACACCTCATATCAGTCAGCTTTAAGCGAATGAAGCATCAATCTGATAAGAATCATTATGAAAGGGAATTAAGCGTGGGTGAGATGATGTATCTCAAGCTACAACCACATGTTCAATCTTCGGTGGCCTTTTGCAGTAATCATAAGTTGGAATTTTAGTATTTTGGACCATTCAAAATCATTGACAAAGTGGGATTAATGGCTTACAAATTGGTTTGCCTCCTTCAGCAGCAATCCATCATTCGTCCATGTATCTCAGTTGAAGAAGCATGTTCCTCCACAAATTGAGGTATTGGAAACTCTATATTCAGTAGCTACTGATCCATCAGTGCAGTTGAATCCAGAGTAGCTCCTTGCATCTCAGAGTCCTATGGCCAGGTGGTTCTCTCCTGCAAACCAAGTCTTGGTTTAGTGGGAACAACCACCTGCGTCCATGGCTTCATGGGAGGATGTGCAAGGCATGCGATGCCGTTATCCGACAGTTTGGGGAGAAGCTGCTACAAAAGAGGGCGACAATATCAAGAACTTGTTACCAAGTGAGGCAGCACCTGGAAGTTTTTTTTTTTTTTTTTTTTTTTTTTTTTGAGTGGAAGCCGGCACGTAGAAGTGGCTGAGTAGGAAGGAGCATGGGCCGAAGGCGACCAGTTCAAGCAAGGCGCGGGATTACCAGAAGGCTTAGTGGATGGGCTTGGCCCGTTAGGCTGCAGAGGATCGGCCCAGTAAAGGAGAGGCGGTGACGGCCTTTATAAGCCATTGTATTTGGTCTGAAGGATTCGTGCCTGAAATGAGAAACAAACCTCCAACTGAATTATCTGTTCTTGCCCTGTTTTTCTTCCCGTTTCCCGCTAAACTTGCTCTGCTTCCTTCCTCTCCCTCGAGCTGTGACAGGACGCTCCTTGCAAGGCTAGCATGCAGCGACTAGGGCTGAGCCACCGGGGCAAGGGCCAAGGGCAATCCATTGTACCGCAACATAGCACGAGAATAGGTAGTTAGTGCCCCTCGTCCCTCACGGCCTCGACCTTCCCTCCCTCCGTGGCTGCAGATGGTAACAAAGCCAGTAACTGGCTTCATCCTGTTGTGATTGCCAATTGTCACTGGAGGCTAGGGTGGAAAATTTTATTTGAATCTTGTTTGTGTGAATTACTATAACACTTAAAATTTTATTCTCGATTTGAAGATGATGGGTGAGACAAATTATGCAGATGTATAATATGATCTTTTAGCCATATCTTTTCTCCTGGTATCTTTTTACTCACAAACTTTGTTTTAGATGTTTCTTTAGCATTTTGAATTGATAATGTTATTTGCGTTCGTTGCCTTTTAATTTTATCATATTGTTTAGTTTAGGGCTAGTAATATTTTAGCTTTTATTTATTCAGCCCAACTCTTACCCCGTTTCCGGATCTGCACTGTTGTCTTTGGTTTTTGCTCATAAATATTTCATGTTGATGTGAACCTCTAGTTACATATAGATAGAGGCCAACTTGACCAGCACTACAACATATTCACCTTTAACCGCCGGTTCCAAGCCGGTCATCACTACCAGAATTGGAACCGGCATTGGGTAGTGAAGGTCGAGCAAGCGCCGAAAGTCCACCAGACTCTCAACCGGCTGTGAAGCAGATTTCAAAAGACAGAGAAAAATAAAAAATAGAGAACCGGGCACCGTCACCGCAGCTCTCAAGTCTCACCTCGTGCGCCGCCACCATACCACCACACCTCACCGGTAGCGACACTCAATAAAGAAGCTAATATTTATATATTTTGGGTCAGTCTTTACCGAGTCTTCGGTATTTAACACTCGCCAAAGAAGACATGTTTTACCGAGTGCCCGGGATTAGGTCAGTCTTTACCGAGTCTCCAGTATTTAACACTCGACAAAGAAGGCATGTGTTTATCGAGTGCCCGGGATTTGACACTCGGCAAAGAAGGCATGTTTGCCGAGTGTCAGGTCCGGGACACTTGGCAAACGCGCCGTGACCGTCTCCGCGCCGTCACATTATTTTTTTTCGCCGAGCGTCGGTTTCAGCTCTCGGCAAAGTATTTGCCGAGTGCCCGATAGAAAACACTCGGCAAAGAGACGTTTGCCGGCATTGTAGATGTCGTGTGTTGTTTGCCGAGTGTTACACTCAGCAAAGCCTTTGCCAAGTGTTTTGTGGGCTTTGCCGCGGCAAAGCCACTGTTTCCCATAGTGGTAGTGCGGTGCTAGTTAGAAATGTTTGACTTAGGATAAAACCGACGCAAACTATAATTTAATTAGAACGGTGGAGAGTGCAACAAACGCTGCAATACTCTGTTCCGGAGAAACCGCTGTGCTAGCTAAGCAGATAGGAACCTTTGGAATTGTACGGCATCACCACCCTTTTTATTTACTTGGTGTTCTGGTTGTTAGTCATCTTATTATACATCTGCGTGGAACGATTCAAATTGTGCTGGCTACATACATATATGATTATTATTATTATTGTTTCGCTGAAGAAAGGAGCTAGTTAGACGAAGCTTGATCCTTTGAATAACAACAGAGCAGCTGAAAAAGTACTTAGGTAGATGAGGTACGTATTACCGGGTAATATTAGACGACCGGTCACTAGTCAGCTTCATGAGCTGTCCATCACTCAAGGTCTCAAGAGGGCTACTGCCCACGGTATCTTTATCTCGTTCTCTAGTTAAGCCGTAAGAGCGTACTAACGTCGTCGCTGCACAAGAAGAGCCTACTACTACGTGTCGTCGCCGCAGTTCAGTGGAGTTGCCAGAGAAGCAACTGGGCTGACCTCTTCGAGTTTTGCAAGAGCTTATTCGACGATCGGGCAATATAATATCATCGGAGCACACGGTTGACCATTGAACCATACAAATGATAGCTGACTGACCGTTTCTCGCTGGGAGAGAGGACAAAATTGGAAAAACAATTTGGAAAGCGACGGACTGGAACATGCAGTCAGTAATAGTAATGTAATGTACAGCTATACCCACACGAGGCATGACTCTATATGTAGTGCCCCCATGGGCCAGGGCCACACACACAGCAGTGAGCAGTATCGTTCACAGTTGGCTCAAACGTACGTGCTGCACAGGTCTACGTGCGTCGTACGTACACAAGTCACCAACAATGGAAGTGTTCCAACGCCTCCTCGTCGTCTCCGCCATTGCCGTGGCCCTAGTGCACATCCTCACGCACCTGCTGGTGAGGCCCAGCAAGGTCGTGAGGCACCCGCCGGGCCCGTGGAGGCTGCCGGTGATCGGCAGCATGCACCACCTTGTGAACGTGCTCCCGCACCGCGCGCTCAGGGACCTCGCGGGCGTCCACGGCCCGCTGATGATGCTGCAGCTGGGCGAGACCCCGCTGGTGGTCGCGTCGTCCAGGGAGATGGCGCGCCAGGTGCTCAAGACGCACGACGCCAACTTCGCCACCCGCCCTAAGCTCCTCAGCGGCGAGATCGTGCTCTACCGCTGGGCCGACATCCTCTTCTCCCCGTCCGGCGAGTACTGGCGCAAGCTCCGGCAGCTCTGCGCCGCCGAGGTCCTCAGCCCAAAGCGCGTGCTCACCTTCCGACACATCAGGGAACAGGAGGTCTCACACTTCTCCATCACTAGTTCACTACTTCTGAGTTCTGAGACGTACAATATTTTATTTTGTACATCAGCCTTTAGCCCTTTACTCATGTATTATGCATGCATGCATGTATAGATGGCGAGTCAGGTGGAAAGGATACGAGCAGCCGGGCCATCGACGGCCGTGGACCTCAGCGAGATGTTCTACAACCTGGCGATCAGCATCGTCTCCCGCGCATCCTTCGGCAACAAGCACAGGAACGCCGGCGGCTTCCTGACCGCGATGAAAGCCGGGGTCGCGCTGTCCAGCGGGTTCAAGCTCCCCGACCTCTTCCCCACCTGGCGACCCGTGCTCGCCGCGGTGACCGGCATGCGGCGCACGCTGGAGGACGTCCACAGGACGGTGGACTCCACCCTGGAGGAAGTCATAGAGGAGAGGACACGTGCCCGGGACGACAAGCAGACAAGGTCTGCTTCTGGCCGAGGCCGAACAGACGCCGCCGAGGACGACGACGACGACGGCGAGAACCTCGTCGACCTCCTCATCGGCCTGCAGGAGCGAGCTTCCTCCGGGTCGTTCCACCTGAACCGGAACAGCATCAAAGCGATCATATTCGACATGTTCACGGCCGGGACGGGCACGCTGGCGTCGTCGCTGGACTGGGGCATGTCGGAGCTGATGCGGAACCAGAGGGTGATGGGCAAGCTGCAGTGCGAGGTCCGGGAGGCGTTCCGGGGCAAGGCGGCCGTCTCGGAGGCCGACATCCAGGCGGCCAGCCTGCCGTACCTGAAGCTCGTGATCAAGGAGACGCTCCGGCTGCACCCGCCGGTGCCGCTGCTGGTGCCTCGGGAGAGCATCGACGCGTGCGAGATCGAGGGCTACACGATTCCGGCGAGGTCCCGGGTCATCGTCAACGCGTGGGCTGTCGGAAGGGACCCCAAGTACTGGGACGACGCTGATGAGTTCAAGCCCGAGAGGTTCGAGGGTTGCGTGACCGACTTCATGGGGAGTAGCTACGAGTACATACCGTTCGGTGCTGGACGGAGGATGTGCCCTGGAATTTCGTACGGGCTGCCGGTCTTGGAGATGGCGCTCGTGCAGCTCCTCTACCACTTTGATTGGTCCCTTCAGGAGGGCACCGATGAGGTTGACATGACAGAGGCACCTGGCCTTGGTGTCCACCGCAAGTCGCCTCTCCTACTCTGTGCTACCCCGTTCGTTGCCGAAACAGCAGGGTGCAAAGTAACTGTATAGGTTAAAATGTATACTTCACTATTGTTAATACATACTACTCCGTTCCATAAAAAGA
Organism: Miscanthus floridulus; assembly: GCF_019320115.1. NCBI lineage: Eukaryota > Viridiplantae > Streptophyta > Magnoliopsida > Poales > Poaceae > Miscanthus > Miscanthus floridulus. Next base: position 125,125,075 of record NC_089581.1, read on the forward strand.
GTCTTATTGAAATCGTGATGGTCAAACTTTCTTAAGTTTGACTAAGTTTATAGAAAATGTTAACAATATTTGTATCTCTAAATAGTTTATTATAAAAAATATATTCAATGATCGATCTAATGATGCTAATTATTTACCATAATTACTATTTTTTTGGCATTGTCTTAAACCTGAGCAACGCCCAGCCGGGTCTCTCTCTCTCTCCTTCTCCTCCGGAGAGGTCCTCCTCGGCCGTCACGCCCACACCTCACCGTTCTCGTGCGAAGGCCGCACCCGTGCCCTACCGCGCTCATGCCACCTCCTTCTTCCTGAACTCCGGCGGGCTCAGAAGAAGTGGTTTGGCGGAAGGAATGCCAGCCAAGTGGTGGGGACAATGGGAGGGTGGTTTAGAGGCCCTGGCGGCGGCGGAGGCCGCCGAGCTAGATCGGGGCGGGGGAGCACCATGGCCATGGCGGAGCTCCGGCAAGAGGGGGAGAAGGCGACTGCCACGGGCATGCTAGGTTTCACGGCCATACTCCGGTGAAACCCTAGCGCGCCGTGGGGCAGTGGGCAGTGGCAGGGGCGAGGACGAGGAGTAGAGCGCGGCCTCCGGCAAGTAGGAAGAAGGGGAGGGGGCGCGGGAAGAAGGGCGTGGGAGGTTATAGACGACTGTGTGTTAGCCTAATGCACGCACGGCCGTGCATTAGCCATGCCCAATATTTATATATATATGTTTGCTTAAAGTTAAAAGTGTTTGACTTCTCAGGAATTGAAAATGACATTTTTTATGGGACAGAGGGAGTAGACCATGTTAAGTAGTTCTCACATGATATGTGAGAAAGAAAATAAAAAGGACTTTTATATTTTAAGTGTACGATGATTTCAGGTAACATTCTTGTACCACCAACTAGTACAAGTAAATTGTTACTTTTTGGATTTGTCATTTGTCTTTCTGTAACATATCAAACTTTTGTCAAAGCTCTTTAGTCTGCGTTGGTGTTACCAACTGGGACTAAAGGTCCTCCGACATCCATCAAACTTGAACCGTAGTCAAGCTGGGACTAATGTGATGAACCGAAGGTATGTTCTTTACTAGTGTATAGAAATAATTGTAAATTGTTAATTATCTTTGTGCCAATACAAATCAGATTTTGTTGGGTTTGTGGTTTTGTCCTACCGGATTTCATTCTTGGAACTGAAAATTACAGATTATGCCTACAAAATTGTAGCGAACTAAAGCTGCAGTTTAATATATAATAATGGAAATAACCATCGACTGAAAGGAAACTAAAATTCAGGCATATGGTAAGTTCCAAATAAAAAAACATCTGATAATCAATTCATGGGTAGAATATGGGTATTGGCAATAGTATCCATTGGAACTATCTATTCTATTTTTTCTAAAAAGTTACTCACAATTGCTACCTTAAAAAAACATCAACTATCACCTAAATCTATGTTTAAATTACTTGCATATGACATTATGAAAGACATCTCAATTAAGTGGGCCCTACATCTGCTTGGAACCTCTTACATTGACATCTAAATAAAAATACCCATATATGCCATTATAGTAATATCCTCTCTTTGTCCTGAAATATAAGAAATCAAAGCGGTTTCAGAGAAAATAAAGAGTCTGGCAAAAATACCACATTACACCACACTAATTAGGAGGGAGGTAGTAGTTCGATTATTGCTTTCCTAGTTTAAAAGGAATTTTTACATGTTATTCATTTCCTGCCATTAATTAGAGAGGAAAGGTATGGTGTACTTGAAAAGGAGTGTTCGATTAATAAATACATTAGAGAGAGATGATTTGAGGAGTTAAAATACCTTATATTTTGGTACAAATTTTGAACCCTTGATTAATTATATTTCGGGATGGATGGAGTACTTAAGTAACAATTTCTTAAATTTACCTAAAAATTTACCCGTAAAATATTAATACCGTACGCCCAAAATTGTGATTTTCTTTTCATTAATATTCTCCATGCCCTTGCAGCTAAAAAAAACTTTTGTGTCCGTTCATAAATTTGCTATCGATAATTATATTTATTTTTCAGTTTCATCATCCTTTCTTTTGTGTTACGAGTTTCATCACAACATACATAACATATGTAGGTATAGGAGGGAATTTTGTCCTGATTCAAGAGAATACTATTGTCCCATACAATCTTTGTTGATTGAGTTCAGATTCACAAAATCATTCTCCCTTCCATCGTCAGTGATCGTGATCGTGCTCTACTATTTCAGTTGTCTTCATACGATTCTTTACTTCGATACTCTCCAACCTCGTTTGGCGTGGAGTAGCGAGTGAAGTCGTCGGTTGGGGTGGGGTGGGGGGGGGGGAGGGGGGGGGGGGGGGGGGGGGGGGGGGGTGGGTTGGCCGGCCGAGCCAGTCGATTCGTTCACTCACTGCCACGGTCGCACGGAGACTGGACCTTTACATAGTTATCAATTCATTTTTCTAATCTGGTGTTTTGTATTAGCTGTCGGCACCATGCTATCGAGATCAATTTTTACAGGCACGTAGCCCACTGTTGGGAGATGCTAGAAGAAGCCTAGAACCAGCAGTTCACGGGACTTGGGAGGTTCGGAGTTGACTTTGTGGAGCTATAGGCGTTGCCGGCCAGGCGGCCACATTATTATTAGTGTAAATTACTTAGCTTTACCATAACAATATGGATTTAAATTAATGATGATGGAAGATGTTTGGTCTGGCTGCTTAATTACGTCTTAATCATAGTAAAAAATCACTACTTTTACAGAATCATATATACTCCTACTCTCTGTGCCAAAAAAAAAAAACAATTCTCACTTTTTGAGGAATCAAATGATTTGGAGTTGACCAAAGTTATATACAAAAGTACTAAAATTTATGATATAAAATAAGTATAATTAAATTAATTATAAAATATATTTTCATAATAAACCTAGTTGGAGACATAAATTTCAATAATATTCACTATAAAATTGGTCAAAATTAAGACACGTTGACTAGCACAAATCACATGATTGCATTCTTTTGTGGACAGAGAGATTATTAGTGCTACTAGGTCAACTTAGTACACCAATCACATAATAATATATGGGCGCGTTTGGCATCTTGGTGGATTCTTGAAACTAGAATTAGAATTGGGGAAAGCCAGTTCTTGAATGTTTCTCTCTTTGTGGCGGCAATAATTCTGTGAAACATTTCTCACTGCTCAATGCACCTATATCTATTCAAAAATCATAACTAGCGTGCCCTAGATGAACACAGCTGAGCCATTGTCGAACTCGTCCATGAGCCACTGCGGCCATCATCTTTGTGTACTTGAGCATGTGTCCCATCCCTCTGAACCCATTTTGATGTTGTGGCACCGCCCCATCCTCTCCATCTTCTCCACTTCATCGAGGGTCGACCTCTTCCTCCTGACGCCGCCATGCTACCTCCTCTTCCCGATGTGGTCGGCCTTCTCCTCGCTCAAATGGTCAGCTTTGCCTACACCCTACCTTAGCTGTATATGGTGCATTATGAATGGATGGATTATTGCTTAGATGGATTATGCTTATAGGTGGGTTGATATATAGATGGTTTAGTGCTTAGTTAGTTGAAAATGATGGATAGAATTTTGAGAATTTGATGCATACAAAAATGAATATATGGATGAAATGTACTTAGAAATCTAGATGGATGTGTGGAATTCGGTCCAACTTTAATTTATTACTACTTTGTTTGCTAATGATGTGTAGTATCAACGGTTTTGATGAACAAAGGATGCATTATGATCTAGATGGATGGTTGATTAAGGGGGGTGTTTAGCATGGCTCCTCCTGAGAGGCTCCACCGGAGGAGCCGGAGCCGTTTCAGAGGAGCCACAATTTGTGACGGCTCTGGCTCCTGTTTTTCACTGAAAAACGATTTCTCCTACAAAACGTTTGGCAGGGCTCCTCTGGAAGAGTCGTAGGTAGAGCCGGGGAGGAGCCCTACCAAACAGGCCCTAAAATATGTCATACTGTCATGGTTTATAATAGGAGGAATTTATGGATGCTATTTTCTCCTTGGTTATTCGCAATGGCCAGAATTTACTATTTCTATGGCATGGCATCGAACATTAAAGAGTCACACGGTGGTGAGGCGCAAGCTCTGAGACATGCGCAGGAGTAAAATTCCAATCTCCATTTTCAAGATATATATGTCATTGTAAAGGACATGCCTAAATATTAGCATGTACGCGTAGTAATAAGAATGCCTCATTGATTTGTGACAGAGAATATTAAAAGTAAAACGGAGAGTCGTGCATTATATATCTTGAGGGATTCGAGTCATAAACTACCTAGAGCACTTCTGGATCCATACAAATCTCTTTTATCGTCTCTTCATCCTCTCTTTTGTTTCATTCCCTCTCAAAGACTTGTTTTATTTCCACATTCATTTCAATTCTATGATTAATTTTTGAAGGAAAGAGCCAAACCCTAGGATCCAAAAGTTTCAAGTCGACAGTCAAATCTAATCCTACGCTGGAAGCTCCAAAGGCTAGTTACACTGCAGTTCAGCCAAAAGGTCATGTGGTTTCTCCAGTAGACATTTTCTCCTAATGTCTAGGAAGTTCCAAGTTTGGTAGTTAAATCTTATACACCGGAAGCCCGGTTAGTTGCACTGTATAGTGCAACCAGAAGGGAACATGTGAAAGGCAAGTTGAACTTTGTTTGTAACATGTTCATTCCGAAAAGTGAAATTGAGCTTGGTGTAAGAACATGTGTTGTGAAATTTAATTGGCCATCACTAAACACAAAGTTAACTCACTTTCAAATCAGAGGAAGAGATGATCTTAAATCGCTATATAAGATCAGTCTTCATGTGCCTGATTACATTTGTACTTGAGTATCTTTTAAGGACATCACACATTCACACCTGAAGTTCACTATCGGATCAGCATTCAAAGACTCCGGTCATCTTCATCCTCAAGTCAGCTCCATATTGCTCAGGACACCACCACCGCTGCCCCAGACGGTATGCAGTCTGCCTTCTGGGTCACCGGGGCGGTAGGGTCTCGATGGAGCTGTACATTGGCAGGAGACACTACCGTGTGTCTATATCCACCGCAACCACCTTCCTGCCACACCTACTCTACTGCTGTCATGGCTGTTGTCGCCCCCGCCCAAACACCACATAACTGGTCTCCACCACCCTGCCGGTGGTAGCACCACCGCCTTGCCTCAACGCCTCCTCGCCTGTCATGGAACAACTACTGCTGGACTGACCTGCTGCCACCAACATCCCTTTGATTCTAGCATCCCTAACCCTCAATACCCAAACCCCTATTCCCCAAACTATAGCTTCGCAGGAGTTGAGGAAGGCATGGCCACACGGTGGTCTATTCATTGGCCAAAAATTTGGGTGAGGGGGAAGTGTTTCACTGGGTACACTAGCAAATCTGTTTACAGTATAGCATACTTGTGTCAGGAATTCAGGATCCTACAAGTTCAAATACTGCAAGAACTTATCGGATGGCTTGTTGGAACACAGCTCAGGTTCACAGCCTCCCCAAAGATATTAGTTATTCATAAGATCCCAGACCTCCAAGGGCTTTCATTTACATCACAACTGGAAGAACATTTAGTCCCTCACTTCTATGTAATTTTAACTACCTTCTGACAGAGCTATTCTCTGTAGTTTCCTATTTATGCTTCTTTCCTCTTATAATGAGCTAAGTGAGAGCACAAACCATTTGCAACAATCTCCAATGCAATCATCCTTGAGGCCTTGACAAGAATGCCCACATTACACTAGAAACAAAAATTCCCCTATTATGATGTGAAATAATAATAATATACAACAGAGGCAACACAACGTATATTCCCAGTTTGCCACATAAATATGCTTAGTCACATAACACAGAGGTTGATATACACTAAAATATCCCTTGATAAAAAAAACACACAGGTTAATTGTTTTAACATCAAGAGTATGAAGTTCCACAAAGGCTAAAGTTATTTTTCATCCGATATTCAGGATATGTGAAATCTAAAAGATAGCTAATAAAACCAGCATATGATACTACAGCCATACATATCTAGCACAAGAAGCAAAATATAGTTCATTCCAACATTCGCCTTCTACGAAAGAAACATAATTTCCATCTCTCAACAACCATTCGAACAAGATTGAGTACCCGAATGAATTGAAGATTTGTTGCCTTCTTGTCCATGCTGGTGATCGACATCAAGATGATTTGACTTCCTGTTGATGTCAGTATGCTAGATGTGAATCTGAACTCTACTTTCTAGTTCCAGGCGGCCAATGACAGAGAAAAGAGGAACATAGGACAAACAGCGTTTCGAATAATTGTAGTCAAGCTCACACCCCATGTTGCGAATCACATGCACTTTTCTACTATCCATATCATAGCATCTTATTGTATGGTCCAAATCCAAAACAAATAATATCAAGTGGCACTCTGGATGAATCGTGATCAGATTATACTGCTACAGAGGACCAATCACTCTGGATGAAGGGCGGGCCTGGCACAACTGCAGACGCCCTCTTTGCCGAGTGCTGGGGGCACTCGGCAAAGCCAGCCAAGCACTCGGCAAAGGCTTTGCCGAGTGCCGCACTCAGCAAAGGTCTCTCGGCAAAGATTTTGTCGGCAAAAATTTCTTTGCCGAGTGCCAAAAATCGACACTCGGCAAAGTCTTTGCCGAGTGCCAAGCCCGCACTCGGCAAAAAAATAACTGCGTCAACATTTAACGCCGGCTTTGCCGAGTGCCTAGGGACTGGCACTCGGCAAAATTTGAATTTTTGCCGAGAGCCAGGGCTGAGCACTCGGCAAAGAAACATTTTTTTAAAAAAAATCTTTTTAAAAATAGTCTTTGCCGAGTGGTACCATCTGGCACTCGGCAAAATTGACCTCTTTGCCGAGTGCCAGGCTGTGGCACTCGGCAAAACTGGGGAAGTGGCTGTTTTTGCAGCATTTTTTTTCCAGCTTTGCCGAGTGCCACACCCCTGGCACTCGGCAAAGACTTCTTTGCCGAGTGTTGGCACTCGGCAAAGCTGGGAAATTTGCCAGTTTTTTTGTTTGTTGCTTTCCTTCGAAAGCAAACACGTAAAACTCATATATAATACATGAGACAGCACACAGGCATTTAGCATCACACAAAACGCATACATAATCCATAATACATCACAAGCACATCCAACATCCATCACAAGCACATCCTCCTGCATAATCCATCACACGCACATCCAATGTGCAAATCCATGACAACATCTAAGAAGTCTTCATCCAACACAAGTCCTAAATCAAGAAAAGTCAATGAAACATGAAGGGGCATCACCTACTGCCACTGATCCCAATGGGAGCCTGAAGGGGCACCTCCGTGCGGTGGTGGACCTGTCCAGCCGAGATATGTGTGCTGAGGCGAAGGAGTCGGGTTCGAACCCGACGACTGTTGCACAAAGGAGAATTGAATTCATTAGTATCTACACAAGCTAAAGGACTTGATCAACCATATATATATACTCACCGGAGTGCCTAGAGCCAGAGGAGTAGGAGGCACAACTGGAGCGAGTAGCGACTGGGGCACCACCACACCCGGGAGAGTGGTGCCGAGGCTCGACATGAATGAGAACATGTCCTGCATCCTCTGCGCCTCGGCCACCCTCTGGGCCCTCAAGACCTCCCACTCGGCCCTCTCGGCCTCCCTCTGGGCCCTCTCCCTCTCCCTCTCGACCCTCTCGGTCTCCCTCTCGGCCTCCATCCTCTCTGCAGTGGCCTGCAATATTCAATCACCAACGTTTAAACAATGCAAATGCAAGGTACATGTGTAAAAGTAATGAACGGCGAATGAAATAGAACTAACCTGGAGTGCCGCCATCTGCTGCAGTGTGCTCGCCGGCCGAGGTCGAATGGGGATGGAGGAGCTCGTGCTCTGTGCTCGGATCTGGACGAGGTTGGGCACAGAGGTCGAGTCGACCATGTTGGAGGCCATCCAGTACTGGCCATGCTGCTTCCCTCCTCCGAGCCTCATCACGAGGTCAGTATCAAGGGGCTAGGTGGCGGGGTCGAAGTCCTCCCCATGCCGCTCGCGGGCCGACGAGGCGTAGTCAGTGAGCTTGCTGTGGACGCTCGTGTTGTTGTACGCCTCGGGCCCATCCTCCGGGTTGTAGACGGTGTCCGGGGCTATCGCCTTGCCCTTGTGTGCCATGGCGTACGCCATGAACTCGTTGCATTCCTAGCCATCATGCGACTGGGACTATGAGGAAAACACAAAGATGATTAGAAGTAATGAAAATTGAGCGTTAGAACAAATAAATAAATAAGTGCGTAGCATGTACCCAGGCCTGGGCATACGAATTGAGGGGCCGGTTGCCTTGGTGGTGCGCCGGCCCACCCATCTGTAGGTGGCACTCCCGACGGAGGGCGTGCCTCTCCCTCCACTCATCGGAGACCCACTTGTCCACGATGGCCGCCCAACAGTCTCTGTGCCTGGCGCACCAAGAAGGACACATCTACATGCCATCAAGTATTGTATTAGAAATGTTAGAATATAAAATGAAGGCTACCTATTCTTCATGGAATGAGTCAGTAACAATGTTTTATAACTTACTGCGAGGTACTGCTCCCTGGTGAGTGTCATGGTCCTGGCCTCGCTCTTCCCTGGGTACCAACCAAGGACGTCGCACGAGTGGTTGATGTGGCGCTGCAGCCTCGCCTCGTAGTACAGGTCTGTGACTCGGCCCCTGCATGCCCTGTCCTGCACCTTCGTCACCCAGGCGGGGTCATGCCCCTCCTCCAATGTGAAGAAGTCCTGCATACAGACACCATGAGTCCTTTCATTATTTCAAGAACGTCTAATGATTTCATAGTATTGAGCAATGTAGTGTGATGTAGACTCACCCAGAACTCACGCCTGATCCGCTCCTGTACGGTGCCGTACACGGCGTCCACGGTAGAGTTGAAGTGGTCCCACGTCTAGGGAGGCGACTCAACCTAGGCGTGGGTGACCAAACCAGGGTAGTGCAGGCGGATTAGGCCGCCGAGGATCCCATTGCACTGCCGATGATCGCCCCCGGACACAAGTTCCCAGTTCCTACAGGAGTCAGTAAGAAGAATTGTTAGTCCGCAGTTTGGTTTTCAGCATATGAACAAGAAGAGATGCAAAATGAATGGATACTTACTTGTCGCCCTTGGGACGAATCACCGGCCTCCTCTAAAATGGGATCAGCCGCGTCGGGAGCTGCGAGGACCCGCGCAAGTACGGTGCTGATGAGGTGCTCGAAGTGGAACCCCCCGCCACCCCCAGAGGAAGTGTCACCCCCCGCCACCCCCCTAGAGGAAGTGTCACCCCTCCTGTCTGGGGGGCCAGCTGCTGGTCCTCGTCGTCAGTGGTCGTCGTCTGGTCCTCCTCGGGCGGGGGGACGGTAGACGACTGTACGGCCCTCCTCGGACAGCCGCGGGGGCGGCGGGCCGGATGGCTCCTCGCCGACGCCTCCGCCTCCGCCTCCGCCTCCTGAGTCGTCCTCGCGTAGAGCGAGTTGTAGGTCCAAATCCGCCTTCCGCCTGGCATTTTGTCGAGTGCCTACAAATACAAAGAGTAAACCAGTTAGCACAATATAGACAAATATAGAGATGCAAAATGAACGAAACATAACTAGAAAATAATAATAATATAGTATTACATGAATTAGAAATAATCTTCAGGATCGGCAGTGGCCGGATCATAAGTGTCGTCATCACTAGCAATATTGTCTAACATTTTCGCCTCATCTCCATCGTTGTCATCAATGGCAATGCCAAACCGTAATCGCTCAAGCAGTGCTAAGTCTTTGGCATTTTGCACCTCTTCTCCATCGTCCTCATCTCCATCGTCCTCATCAATGTCATTGTCTACTTCCATGCCCATCAGCGAAAACATGTCTATGTGAAACATGCCATCTAGCCCCTCGGGTTGATAGAACTCCCCTGTATATGTGTTTGGGTCAAAGTTGTAATCCTCATCGTTTGGGACAGGCACTTTGCCATGCGGTGATACCAACTGCGCAAGGTACCAACCCTCAAGAGTGGGATCTTTTTGGCACGCCCATGGAAGATAATAAACTTGCATGGCCTGTTGAGCCACAATATAGACATTGTCTCCTTGATAGAGGGAATCTTGTCGAATTTCAACTTGTCCAATCTCAGGGGCTCTTCTCGTGACATTGGGATCGAACCAATGGCATTTGAATACGACTGGCTTATGACCTCCGCGAAGCTCAAAGTTGAGCTCGTATATTTCTTCGACTATGCCATAGTAGTCGCGGTCATCGGTGCCGGGCGTATGAACTCCAGTATTTGTGGTTTTTCGATTGGGCCGACTGAGCTCGTGGCTTCTTGTGTGGAAGTGATAGCCATTCACATCATATACGGTGAATGACTTGACTTTATAGGGGAAGCCTTTGACAACCTGTTTCAACTCTTCATCCATTTCCGCATCCATGCGTGCCTGTAAGGTGAGGGCGGATAGATCATTACTCGCTCGTAGGAGCAAAGTGGGATGTCACAGATGGAACGATGTAAATTGGATGGTACCTTCTTTTCGAATCATGAAATGAAATCGGGCACACCACCTTTGAGAAGACTATCTTGTTCTTGAGGGGAAGGATCCCTATTTCCTATCCAGTATGTATTTAGAAATTCCCTAAAAAGCAAGAGACAAGGGGGTTGGATAGATAGACGATAGTGACGACGTATGTAACAAGCTCATTGAGAACTTACTGCACATAAGGGTTCACTTCGTCAAGGTTCAACAACACATACAACATGATAGTGCACCACTCATCATTCCGCAAGGTCTTGGTGCTCGAAGCGCTTGCCCTACCAAGTTGACCTTTGAAAAGGCTGAGATTTGATGACCTCTCGTCGGTGTTGTAACGAGGGATTGGATTGTGCACGCTGGGAAGGCTATCCTTATAGTATGATGTTGTGAAGTTTGACACCTCATCAAGAATGAATGCCTCTGCCATGGATGCCTCAATTTTGGCTTTATTTCTACACTTTTTCCAAAGAACCTTTAGACATCTCTCGATTGGATAGCACCAACAGGCTTGCATGGGCCCCCCATTCGTGCCTCGTGAGGCAGGTGCAAAATCAGATGCTGCATTGAGAGGAAGAAGCCGGGTGGGAAGATCTTCTCCATCTTATAGAGCAACACAGGTGCCACTTTCTCTAAGTCATCAATCATGGCCCGAGATAGCTCCTTGGCACAAAGCTGGCGGAAGAAATAGCTCAACTCTGCCAGGACACGCCACACATGCTCGGGGATGAAACCTCTGGTCATCACTGGAAGGAGCCACTCAATCCATATGTGGAAGTCATGACTCTTCATCCCTAACACTCGGCAAGTGGACACGTTCACTCCCCTCCTCAGATTCGCCGCATACCCATCAGGGAACATTAACGACTGAACCCACTGACATACTTCCCTCCTTTGGTCCTTCTTCAAAACGAAATTGACCGAAGTCCTTTTCCATTTCTTGCCAGGCGCGGGAGTCTTCATCACTTGCTTTGGTCTATCGCACAGTGCTGCCAGGTCCACTCTTGCCTTAACATTGTCCTTTGACTTTTCTGTGTCCATGAGTGTTCCCCAAAGCGCCTCGGTGATATTCTTCTCTGTGTGCATTAAATATATGTTGTGTGGAAGAAGAAGATCGTTGAAATAGGGAAGCCTAGTCAAGCCCGATTTATGAGTCCACATGTGGTAATGACCATATCCATCAAAACGACCTTTCTCTTTATCAACTTTGAGAGCCTCTATCTCAGCGCGGATCTCGGCAGTGGTCATCATCTGAGGTGCAGGATCAGTGACTTCAACACCTTTCGTGAAGTTCTTGATGTCTCATCTGAATGGATGGTCAAGGGGGAGGAACTGACGATGTTGGTTGAACGAAGAAAACTTGCCACCACTCTTTAGCCAAGTGAACCTCACACCTGCCTTGCATATTGGGCATGGGAACTTCCCGTGAACACACCACCCGCAGAATAGGCCATACACCAGGAAGTCATGCAGGGAGTAGTGGTACCACACATGCATTGTGAAGTTTCTCTTTGTAGCTCGGTCGTATGTCAGTACCCCCTTTTCCCAAGCATCGATCAAATCATCGAACACAGGCTCCATGAACACACCCATATTGTTCACCGGATGTCCAGGAATTATCAGCAACAAAAATACGTTCTTGGGTTGAAAGATGACACCGGGGGGGGGAGATTCAGGGGTATCACGAACACGGGCCAACAAGTGTATGGGGCCGCAGACAATCTATACGGGTTGAACCCATCTGTTGCCAACGCTACACGTACATTGCGAGCCTCCTTAGCTTTAACATGATGTATGCCATCGAAATGGGTCCAGGCGTCGCCATCCGATGGGTGTACCATCTTGTCCGGATTGTACCTTTTTCCATTTTTGTGCCATGTCATCTATTTCGTGGACTCCTCTGTCATGTACAGCCGTTGGATCCTCGGTATGAAAGGAAGGTACCGTAGGACCTTCGTAGGGATACTCAGCTGTTCCTTCTTGCCATCACTAGTGTCGACCTCCAGGTACCTAGAGGATTTGCACTTTGGACAGTGCGTTGCTCCCTCGTGATCTTTCCTAAAAAGGATGCATCCATTCAGACAAGCATGGATATGCTCATACGGCATCTTAAGTGCACGAAGAAGTTTCTATGACTCGTACAAGTTCTTCAGCAGGATGTGATCCTCCGGAAGCAGGGATCCAAAAACTGCCAACATACCATCGAAGTTGTCCCGACTCATGCTAAACTGCGACTTCAACCCCATGATGCATCCAATTGCATCCAGCTGTGATACCGTTGTCTTTTTGTGCAAGGGCTTCTGCGCTGAAGACAGCATATCGTAGAATGTCTTTGCGCTTTCCTTTGGCTTCTCCTCCAATCCTTCACCGAACCGTGCCTGCTGAATGTCATCCATCCAGTCTGCTACCCCACCATCTCCATCATAATCCTCGAGACGCTGTCTCACCACCTCCTCTCTAATACGATCGGCTTCACCATGGTGGATCCAGCGGGTATAGTTTGCCATGAATCCATACTTGATAAGATCTTTCCCCATGAGCCTCTTAATTTTTCTTTTCTTATTGCCACATCTGCTGCACGGACACGGCATTCAGGCTAACCCTTTAGCAGCCTCGCCAAATGCATGCTCCAGGAAAGCATTGGTCTTGGTCATCCATTCTAGGGTCATACTTGCGTGGCCCGTGTACATCCACTCACGGTTATCCATCCTCTAGCACATGCATATGTAAGCGAGTAATACAAACTGCAGGTAAATCCACAAGGCGTTCCTACTATACATCTAATAGGTGAAGGATAGGTCCTAATCCCACCCGAGGATGCGTAGATGAGGTTGGCTTCCATGGTCTACTCCTATCCAAGACAAAATTTTGGTAGTACCTCCCTGTTGTTCTCCTGATACACGTCCTGGCAGGGAGATTGTGTATCAGGAGAACAACAAGGAGGTGGTGCCAAAACTCTGTCTCGGACAGGAGCGGGCCACGAAAACCAACCCATCTACGCATCCGCGGGCTGTCCAAAAAACGTGGACAATCCGAAACAGGTATGGAATTTGGTATGCAAAGATCTGCATACCAACGACCGTATCTCTTTCGGACGGGAGACGCCTAATTGGGGTTACACGAGATACAAGTATGCAAGATGGGTTATACCTAGGGTGTCGGTGAGGTCAGGCTAGTGGGGCAGTGGCGAGTCACTGCAGTGGTGAGGCGACATGGTGCAGGCAGAACCGCAACGCCAACGAAGACGATCGGGGTCACCGAGTGCCTCCCAACGGTCCTTGTCCTGCAAAGAAAAGGCAAATGGTTAGACTCCATTGAAAATTTCGGCAGCACCTCCCCTGCACGGAGAGGTTCCCAAAACCTGCAGAAAACATTAGCATGAAGGCCAACAACCACATGTATACCAAACATAGGCACGAAGGCCATCAACCACATACATACAACAATAACTACTACTAACACTAAAACTATGAACAACAACTACAACTACTACTGTCACTATGACTTACTAACTAACACTAACACTACTAATTAACTACTACTACTAACACTACTACTTACTAACTAATACTAACATTAGGGCATACCTTGCCAGCGAGAATGCGAAGACCGAGGGCCGGCGATGACAACGGGGACGACCGCTACGGTGTGAGGGTCGACGAACTGAGGCGGCACCTTTCTTCTCCTCTTCTCCTCTTCTCCCCTTCTCCTTCTCTCCTCCCTTCTCTTTCTTCTTCTTCCTCCTCCCCTTCTTCTCCTTCCTCCTTTCCTTCCTCCTCTTCCTCCTACCTCCTCCTCCTTCCTACAGCGGGCGCGCAGGCGTGCGGGCGCGGGGCCGGAGGCGCGCGGGCGCGTGGGCCAGGGAGCCGGTGGGGCGGGCGCACGGGGAGCCGGCAGCTGCGGCGCGGTGGCTCTGGCGGTGGTGGCGTAGCGGCTACGGCGCGGCGGTGGGGCGGCTACGGCGCACGTGTGTGTGTGTCAGGTGTGTGCGTGGTGTGTGTGCGTGTGTCCGGTTTTTTTATATTTCAAACCTCTTTGCCGAGTGCCAGATCCACGGAACTCGGCAAAGAAAGTATTTTGCCGAGTGCCCCCGATCTGGCACTCGGCGAAATAAAAAATTAAAAAAAATCCTGTCCTGGCTTTGCCGAGTGCCTAGGGCTAGCACTCGACAAAATATTCACTTTGCCGAGTGCCAAACCTTGGCACTCGGCAAAATAATTTTTTTTTGTTTTTTGCCACCAATTTTTTTTCTTAGATTTGTATTTGTACCATGAACAACATGTTTAAATTTGGCACAATTTCATTGTTGTTTGCTATATTTCTTTACTTTATTTCGTTTTCTTGCAATTTTCCGGAAAATGTAGGTTTGAACTACAGGTGCATCGAATAATAGTTTTGATCCATTCCAAAAATGTTATTCTTGTTTGTTAGTGTCACTTTATGCTAAATCTAGGAACTTTCTCCAAATTTTGATCAACGTGCTCACGGGGCAACATCGCGAACTTACGTGCGAGTGGTTATTTAATTCTATAAAATTCAAACGAATCCCGAAAATCATGAAACTTGGCGAGATATCGTGATATCACATGCATATGCGGTGGTAAAAATTTGAAAATGTTTGGAGGACGTCATCACGTATGGTGTTCACAAACCAGGACATCATTACATGTGATGACGTCCTCCAAACGTTTTCAAATTTTTACCACCACATATGCATGTGATATCACGACATCTCGCCAAGTTTCATGATTTTCGGGATTCATTTGAATTTTATAGAATTAAATAACCACTCGCACGCAAGTTCGCGATGTTGCCCCGTGAGCACGTTGATCGAAATTTGGAGATAGTTCCTAGATTTAGCATAAAGTGACACTAACAAACAAGAATAACATTTTGGAATGGATCAAAACTATTATTCGATGCACCTGCAGTTCAAACCTACATTTTCCGAAAAATTGCAAGAAAACGAAATAAAGTGAAAAAATATAGCAAACAACAATGAAATTGTGCCAAATTTGAACATGTTGTTCATGGTACAAATACAAATCTAAGAAAAAAAGTTGGTGGCAAAAAACAAAAACAAAAAATTTATTTTGCCGAGTGCCAAGGTTTGGCACTCGGCAAAGTGAATATTTTGCCGAGTGCTAGCCCTAGGCACTCGGCAAAGCCAATATTTTGCCGAGTGTCAAACAGAAGGCACTCGGCAAATAGGACGGCGTTGGGTACCGTTATCCCCGGGCGCTTCTTTGCCGAGTGCCCAACTTTGCCGAGTGTCTGGCACTGGGCAAAGTTTGGCTTTGCCAAGTGCCTTATTTTGCCGAGTGCCAGACACTCGGCAAAGCCCTATTTGTCGAGTGCCAAGTTTCGCCGAGTGCGGCACTCGGCAAAGGTGGCCTTTGCCGAGTGCCCGATATTTGGCACTCGGCAAAGATTTGAGCACTGGGCAAAGTCCTGGTTTCCTGTAGCGTGGTGCAAGTGGTAGACTCTTACCGCCTGTACGGTGACCGGAAGGTCCCGGGTTCAAGTCGCGGTCTCCTCGCATTGCACAGGCGAGAGTAAGGCTTGACACTGACATCCTTCCCCAGACTCCTCACAGACTGAGAGCTCTCTGCACTGGGTACGCCCCTTTTTTTAAGGGCCAAAACTGATCATTCCATGTAACTTTGAAGTGCTGACACTATGTTTGAAGATCCACTCATCACTAGCATAGTCCTTAAGAACATATACTGATAGCTTCAAGTCATGTTCTTCAACCGTAGTGAGATAGTACAAGTGGCCTTGAGAGTGTCCAATGAAACCGTCATCATTGCCCTGTGGCACGGGGATGGTCCTCCATGAGTTCCCCTGGGTGTCAACCACCAGTACAGCTTCAACTACGCAAACACATGAAGAAAGCCATTGAGAAATACAGTGCTCATACCATCCCACAAGGCCACATCGTCACTCCATCCACTCTCCCTGTGAGCCCAATGCCCGGTCTCCGACGAGTGATCTCAAGCCCACCAACATAGTAGCCATATATAGGTGCTGCATGCGTCTCCACGAACTCAAACACATGGAAGTTCGGGGAAAGGGCCAGGTCGAACCCCAGCCGCGCCTCACAGATGTTACCAGCCTGGCTGGACTCAGGCAGCGCCACCCATTCCTTGTCGCTGGGTTGCAGACGACGTAGCAGTTGGCGCCCGGGGCCGTCCGGCTGTGGCAGAGGAGGAGGCCGTTGCAGCAGTCCAAGAGGGTGATGTCGGCGTGGCCTGGGAGGAAGGATAGGGAGGGGCGGATCAGGGGTGCACCGCTCTTCATGACGTTGGTGAAGTGGTGGGCAGTCTCGGGGAAGCGC
Organism: Miscanthus floridulus; assembly: GCF_019320115.1. Lineage (NCBI taxonomy): Eukaryota > Viridiplantae > Streptophyta > Magnoliopsida > Poales > Poaceae > Miscanthus > Miscanthus floridulus. Next base: position 125,141,948 of record NC_089581.1, read on the forward strand.
TCGTGGCTGGTGGTGTGGTAGAAGAAGCCGGCGAGGGTCTAGGGCAGCTTCTTGCGGTGGTCGGGGTGGGAGATGAGGCCACGCCAGTGTTTGGACACGCACTTGAAGCGGCAAACTGACTTGACGGGCAGTCGCGAGAGTATATCCACGATGAGGTCGTCAGTGAGGCTGGTCAACTGGTTCCTTCTCTCCTTGGAGCCCGTTGCCATGGCTATCTATGGGGAGTGAGGCGGTCTGTGAGTGGCGACTGCGGAGCACGGAGGGGAGAAGCAAGGAGGAAGAGCCTTTTATCTGTATGTCATTATAAAAGATGGTCCCGACCTACAAGTAACTAAAAAGTTCGAACACACCTGTGTGCCATCGCGCTAAACTTTTTTGCCTTTCACACCATTCCGTCCACCTTCCGTCTGATTTTTGCCATTTTCCCGCTCTGACATGTGGGCCCAGCTAGTGAAAGTGTCCAAAATACCCTTCTCTCATACTTTTATCATTTTCTTTCTTTCTCTCTCCGACTGGTGGGACCAAGCTGTCGGTGTCTTTCGCACGCTGTAGGCAAAGAGGGCCGGGCCATAGGAGCGGAGGCACAGCGGGTGCCCGCAGCAGCCATCCGGCGGACGACGGAGAAGGCCATGGCAGGGGCGCGGGTGGCGGTGGCGAGGCGCATGACGCTGGTGAGGGTGGACGCGGTCGCCGGAGTGGAGGTTGCCCGTCCCGCGGTGGCGGGGAAGCTCGCCTACATGCTGGTCGCGGTGGCCAGGGGGAGCTTGTCGCTCGCCGTCGCGGTCGCTGGGGGGGAGCTCACCGCACGCTATCGCGGTGGCTAGGGAGATCTTGCCCATGCGTCGTCGTGGTGGCTAGGGGAGCTCGCCACATGCCATGGCGGTGGTCGGGATGGAGCACCTGTGCACGCCCACGGTGGCCGGGGGGAGCCCATGCGTGCGCCAGCGGTGGTCGGGGGAGCTCGCCGCGTGCCAGGGCGGTGGCCGGGATGGAGCACCTATGCGCACCTGTGGTGGCCGGGGGGAGCCCATGCGCGCGCTCGCGGTGGCTGGGGAGAGCCCGTACGTGCACCGGTGGTGGTTACCGGGGAAAAGCTCACCACCGGTTGCTCCAGGCGCTACTGCTGTAAGAGGTCGAGCTCGCCATGGCCGTCACGGTTTGCTGTGGGTTGCTATTTGCGTCGACATCAATGGCGATGCCCATGTTCATGAGCAGGGAATGAGCGAGGGTAGAGAGAGCCAGAGGGAGGGCGAGCAGAGCTCAACGCACCACTGGTTCCTCCTGGCACGCTCCATGCTCCTAGGGTCGGCCGTGCCGCTGAAAGGTCCTAAATGGCTAGAGGGGGGTGATGTCAATAGAATATCATCGGTAGTCCTCCGAGGGGTATCCCACGAAGGTAGATTGAATGCCAGAGAAGCGTGTGATCAAGAACAAGAAGGCAACAGAGTCACATGAGTTATACGGGTTCAGGCCATCAGTATAACGTAATACCTTACTCCTGTGTTCTGTTGGATTGTATTAGCTATCGTATGATATTACATGAGTTTGGAGGGGGTCCCTAGTTGGTTAGATCTGAGAGATAACCGGAAAGTAATAACTGATTACAGGAATCTTGGAATCATATATATCCTAATAGATCTCGTAGTATCTTCAGGATATCTTCCTGGTGTCTTGCGGGAGGCACCGAGCAGAGTCGTGCCCCGCAAGGCTTCATCTTGTGGGCTGGGCCACCCCTGGGGGCGCAGCCCATGTGGTCTGCCATGGGTATCTAGGGTCGTACTCCCCACAGCTAGTCCCTGAGCACCTTGTACCCGTTGTGCAATGCCGTCTTGAGCCTGTCCGAGCAGGTACGAACAAAGCCGAGCAGTCAAACTCATGGTCTGACCACCATAATGAGTTGCCGAGCAGTTGCGAGCAATTGCCGAGTAGCGTGGTCCGTCACCGAGCAGCATGATCCAAGTATGGCTTGCCATAAGGGTGTAAGCAGCTCAAGTTTTAGAATTAAAAATTTCTTCGCAGTGGACCAAGTGTGACCACTTAGAGTCCGACCACGCGAAAAGCATGTAGTCTTCCAAAAAAAGCAAACACATTCACCACGCGGTGAAGTGTGCCCACTTAGTCCCCGAGCCTGACAGTAGATGACATAGTCATGTGGTGCCAGGGTCCAAAGTAAAAAGAAAAAAAGAAGACCACCCGAGCAGGTAGCCAGTCCTTGGGTGTAGCCCTGAAAAGCACATTCACCGTAAGGTGAAGTGTGCCCACTTAGTCCTCGAGCCTAACAGTAGGTGACATGATCACGTGGTGTTAGGGTCAGAAACAATAGTCAACTGAAGAAAAATCCCTAATGCGGTGAGGAACCAAGACGTAATGCTGACGCAGTCCCTGAGACACAAGAGGAAATCCTATTGATAACGGAATCATGGAGAAAATACCAGAGTAATGGCTGTACAATATTAATTATTAAGCCATATCGATTGGCGAAGTTGTCAGCGAATATTCGGCGAGTAACAACCAATTGTGGCGATAAATTAGCAATACGGACCGGGGCTATGCGAAGGCCCAGGAAACGGCCCACCTTCAGTTGCAGAGAATTCAGAGAAGCGTAAATTACGGGAATGGTTTCCCAAAAACCCTCGAATGCGAAAAGGTGGGGGAGTGCTTTATAACTGTGCCGCCACACCCCACGTTCCCACCTTTGCCACTTTGCCATTTCATCTTCCTCCTCAGCCCTCGCCCTTCTAGATTCACATCCATACTTGCTTCCGCTGCCAAACCCTAACCAGATCTGAGAGATGGCACCGAAGAAGGGAGCTACGAAGCCGAAGAAGACAAGCCCCAAGAAGGCGAGTGCCAAAGTCAGGCGTGATGAAGAGTGGGTGCCATCGCGGACCGGAGAGGCAGAGCTCAACAGATTAGTGGAGGCGGGAGTCCTTCTAGACCGTGTTACCACCGGATGGCGGTAGGCCCTTGGTGAGCCCTTCCCAATGCCCCACACTGATGAAGCAGTGGTGTTTGAGGATTATTTTTGGCGAGGATTGAGATTCCCTGTTCATCCTTTTCTGAGGGATTTGTTGGATTTCTGGGTGGTTAGTTTGTGCAATCTCCACCCAAATACCATTTTGCATATCTCGGTCTTCATCCATTTCTATGAGGCATTTCTCGGAATCCTTCCGCATTTCAACCTCTTCCACCACTTGTTCTGGCTGAAGAAGAGAGGCGGTGGTGGTTCCAAGGTGGTCGGCAGAGTGTACCTTTAGCTATGCGATGGAATGGTTGGCGAGTACCTAACTGTACCATTAAACACGTCGCTGAAGGGGTGGAACGCCAGATGGTTTTATATGAAATAGATCCACTCTGCCATCCGTTGCGATGCTGACCACGTCCCAGAGAGCTAGAGAAGCTGGTCGGAGATGCCAAGCAACATGGATATGGAGCAAGTCAGGGAGCTCCTTGGCTTGATTAAGGGTGTGAAGACCTACGGTGGATTGGTGGCGGTGAGCTTCATAGTGCGCCATGTCCAACCCTGTAAGGAGAGGGCCCACCCCGCCTTTGAATTCAAGGGGGAGACCGACGGTTCTCAGGAGAGGCCAGAGATGCTGTCGAGGGATGTAGTGCAAGAGCGAGTGTAACAACCCAGAAATCCACACACCAAAAATACCAACTACAAATTTTTTTGAAAATCCCATGAGATGATGAGTGTCATGTATAGGAACCTAACCTAAGAGTTGCATTAGAAGTAACCCAACCCAAGTCATCACATAAGCATGTCATTTGTTGATTATGAATATTTAATCTCTAACAAATAAGTGTTGCATACATTTTGTGAGTTGGACTTTTCATTTGTCTCATGTAATGCCTAACAACCCCTTTTAAAGTAACGAACCAAAAGAAATCAAATCAAAGGTTTAAGTGAAAACTACCCATATTTTTGTATAACAAAACTACACCTAGTTTTGTTATACAAAATGGATAAATAAATTCCTAATATATATATTTAAGGAAGTTGTGGGTCACATATCTAAAACCCTAATGAATTTGGTGCACCAATTTTTGAATTCAAAAACCAAAACCAAATTTAAATTTAAACAATGGAGATGAAATGAAAAATAGAAAAGAAAAGAGAAGAGGAGAAGGCCTCGAAAGCCCAGGCAGCTCGGCCCAGCCAGCCCCAGCGCGCGCGTGGCCCAGCTTGCGGCCCAGCAATGCCCGCGCGCTCCCCGCCTTCGCTCGCTGCCGCTACCGCTGGACCCTGCGTGTCAGTCGCACGACGCCCATGCCCACGCGTCTCCCTGCCTTCGCTTGCAGCCGCTGCCGCTGGACCCCGCAAGTCAGCCCTACTATTCTTCTTCTCCACGCCGTGCACGACCACCACGCGATAGAGCCCCGACAGCAATGGCAGGGTGGGCCAGGGGGTCACACCCGGGGCATGGCCTTACCCCCCTTGCGCCGCACCCACGCAACCATGCACGACCATCGGATGGGATGCATGCCTCCGATCCCCCTCAATCTCTAGCCACCGAACGCCAGGCTCCATGGTCGAGCTCTGCTATAAAAGCCCCAGCCCCGGAGCCCTAGCGCTCGTTCCGTCGCCCCGCCACCACCTCGGTGGCCGTCCACAACCCACCCGAGCCAAGAGAGAAGAGGGAGAAGAGGAAGAAGGGGGGAGACGTCGGAGCTCGGAGCGCCGCCGTGGATCAAGCCAGAGCAGACGACACGACACTGCCTCTGGAGCTACACGGCCACAACCCTTCCCTGCACCGCTATCCTCTCGCCCTCAACACGGACGGTGAGCCATACGCCGTTGAGACCCTCTCCTAAGCCCCATGGACACGAGCACGCACGGGCGCACGCTGGGAACACGCACACGGCTGTGGCGAAGCCACCGCGGTTGCATCACCACAGTAGATGTCACGCCACCGCCTTGGCTAGTTTCTTCCCGCCACAGAAGACGCCACGATCGTGATCATGGGTAGGCGTAGGCCATCGGAGGACCCCGGAGGCCACACCGTGCCACGGCCAGAGCACCGCCGTCGCCGCGACAACTCCACCGGGGATAGGTTCGTTGGGAGCGCCTGGCGTTCCCTCATCTCGCCCATCTTGATCGCTAGAACCACACGCACGCCGTGACCACCCCACTAGAGCCATGTAGAGACCCGCACGCCTCGCCGCCGTTGTGCTCGGAAGGCCACCGCCATGGCCAAAGTCACCGGAGCCCCTGGAAGACCTCTCGACCTGCCCAACATGCTCGCTGGAGCACCGTGTTGCCCACGCGCACCACAGAAATGGCCTATGCCATAGCACCCGTGCCTTCCCGCACACCGTGGAGCTTGAGCCGCTAATCGCCATGGCCAGCGCCGTGGGAAGCCATGGCTACCACCTTGACCCCACAGACGCAGTCGCCGTGACCCGGGGAAGCTTTTCCCCTCTCCAATCGGACATCAGCACTGCCACGGGGGCTCACCGGGCGCTCGCCACCGATGGGAGCACCGCTGCGGAAGAAAACAGGGGAACACCCCCCCTCGTCGACCACCCGAGCGTGAGCTCAGTGCACGTGAGCCAAGCCAAGGAGAAGAGGCGGTGGACTTGGTCCACCATGCGCCCTGCCGTAGGTCTATGGACCATGAGTGCTGGTCCACCGTGAACCACACGGTGTGAGCCACGCTGTGGACAAAGCCCAATAAAGGCCCACGGCCATGACGTGGCAGCATCACAGCGTGCCACGTGTCCGAGTCAGCCTGGCCCAGACCGGCCCAACCCGAGCCCACCAGAGCCCAGTTCAGACCCAGCCCGTATTGACCGTTGACCGATCAATGTTGACCGTTGACCTGGCCCCACATGTCAGAGACACAGTGTTGCTGGACCCACATGTCAGATGATGATGTCATGCTGGTGTCGTGATAACATCATGCGGGACCCACATGTCAGAAGCTAGCACAGCCGAGGTGACATCATGCTGACGTCAGCTAATGACGTCAGCAGCCCTGGCCCCACACGTCAGTGACCTTGACCGTTGGCCGAAGACGTTGACTGTTGACTCACCGTTGACTTTGACCGGACCTACCTGTTAGTGACTCAATAGCCTCTGGCCCCACCTATCGGTGAGCATGACGTTGATGACATCATGCTGGCGTCATTCGGACCCCACCAGTCAGCTCGGAACTGTGATGATGATGTCATGCTGACGTCAGCAAGCCACGTGGACCAACCCCAGCATGACACGTGTCAGCCCAGGATTAATTCAGCCTTTTTCCATTTTCAAAAATAGATTTAATCTTCGAAAATTCATAACTAATTCATACGACCTCGGAAAAATATGAAACTAGGACCAAAATTCATCTAAAATCAAGCTCTATGCAATGGACCCATGTTTGAGTGCATTTGGCTCTTTTGAATTTTTATTGCTTCTTTGTGCTATTCTATAGACGTCGCTAACGCGACTATAATGCGGTCGTTTGTAGACTCAGAGGAGAACCGGACAGACAAGGATCGTGAGTACCGTGAGAAGTATGGAGACGACTACACTGAAGGTGCCACATCCCACCCAATCTCATAGCACCTATTACGCATAGCTAAAATAGAAATGCTAGTGCTTACTTTATTGTCATGATCACATTGTGGTAGGACTTGCATGGTAGTATGTTTTCTTGATGGCCTATACCTTGACACAACCTTACCCCTGCTCACCCTGCTATTAGGCTAGTCACACGCTTGCTATGATATTTCAGTGCTTACTACTTCTACTACGCTTGCACTATAATGATGCGTGGTGGAAACTGGTGTTATCTGGACCATGGGGAGAGTGCTGCGAGTATGACTTGGGTGTGTGGAGGGTGAGGGTTGTGTCGACCAAGTTGGAGTATACGACGAGCCTAGGGCGAGTCTTGCCGTGGGGTGCTACCTGGGCACCCCTAGAATGGATACCTGTGGTGGGTAAATGGTAAATGAGGTGGCCTTGGGTGTGATCCTGTGATGGGAGGAGCCCAGGGTGGAGGTGCTGTGGTGGCACAGTAAATGGAAACCCTGATGAAGACATTCTAACTTGGTCAAACCTAAGGACTTACTAGTACTTAGACTCACCGAGAAGCCTTATGTACCACTCGCCCTATATGGTGCGGGACGGCCGGACTACTTGGTAGGATATTGCCACTACTGCTAGGTTGATAGCGGACAGTGTGAGGAAGGTACGGGGTGCGGAGGATTTCCCCCACACCCTTCCGAGACTTCATGGATACCTTATGGACCCAGCTCATGACTCACAGTTTCAGCCACCCTAGACCGGACTTGGGGTGTACCAGGGCTGAATGGTAGAGTGGCATTATCCTAGGCTAGCAAGCGGCCGGAATCAGCCCAGTTGATGACGGTCAGTGAGGAAGGCGGATCTTGTGGTTATGTAAAACCTCTACAGAGTGTATGGTTGATCGATCGATACATATGCCGATTGGTCGGCTATGGACCTTTCCTGGGTTTCGCTTAAACTAGATAGAGAGATGAGTCCTTCTTTTCTCCCCTAGGAATGAATGTTCGGACGTAGCCAGGGGCTACGGGCCTTGAGACAGTGCCGAGAGGGAGTTGGCCTATCGACTGAGCGATGGTATGGCTGTGGTATGATGATGGTGTGGGGATGGTGGTTATTGTTCCTGGCTCTGGAAGGGGAAGGGGGTGGAATGGGTGTGTGAATGGAGTTAAAACTCGACCAACTATTATTATATACTTGATTTACTAATGCATAGGAAACCCTAGCCTTATAGGTTCCTCTTGATTACATCCAATTTTCATCCAATTTCCACAAAGCAATGCTCATAGGGTTGGGAGTGGCCAGTACAAATCGTACTGATAAATTTTGGCACACAGATTCTGCTGAGGAGTATAGCTTCGAGGAGTTTGATGGTTGAGGGTTTCGTGCCTACGCTCGAGTTTGGCGATCTTATCTTCAAGCTGTTCTGAATGAATGCTACTTTTGATTCTACTAATGTGGCAATGTAATAATTTATGTATTTTGCACTATTTGTACTCTGATATTATCATTGTATGGATATGATATTTGACTAGAAATTGGGTAATATGATCTACAACGGTCTTATTACACTTTGACTCTGTGGATTTCCCTTCGTGGAAATCGGGGTTGTTTCAGCGAGCTGCAGAGCTATTCGCTCTGTTTGCCTTGTTCAGCATGTCCAGGTATACGAGGCCTTTTAATTGCAAGAATCTACCTCCTTAGGTTAATATCTCAGTTTTTTGTTCTTGATGCTTTGTATCTTCTATAATTGCTGAGCAGTGGACTGATTCACTTATGCGAAGATCCATTCACAAGAAAGATCGGTGTACTTCTCGAGCGTACCGAATGGTGATTGGCCGAGGGGAGTAGACACTCGGTCACCAGCGCAACCTGAGGAGGGAGCCATCAGCATCTCTTTAGAAAGTCCATCCCCAGTGTTAGAGAAAGTCCAGGGAAGAGGGCAGCGATAGATGAAATGGCCCAGAAAAAGAGAAAGACGGCGGGTGCCGCTCCCATCAAACCGGGTGGCATCTCTCTTGGTGGAGACCGGCCTACTCGGACATGAAGTGCAGCCATGTCTAAGTGGTCAGATGATGACGAGGCTCCGGTGGCTCCTCCACCGAGCACTGAAACGTCTCCACGCAACACATGCATGGAGGTATGATCGAAGAGAGGCGAAGAAGTCCCCGAGTAGTGGATGAGGGGAGTCCCTGAGCAGTAGGCGATGGGAGTCCCCGAGCAGCAGGCGATGGGAGTCCTAGAGTGATGGGTGGAGGAGAGGCTAGTGGCGGAGACTGCGGGACCTCCACTCAAAACATGGGCGTCGACCCCAAGGCCGTGGCTAGAGGCTCGGGTAGGTAGCGCTGGTTCAAGAAATTGTACCGGCAGACCAAACCATAAGTATCTTGCCTTGGAGTTACTTTGGTTGTCATTCCTTAGTTTTTTTGGTGACTGACAAGTTGATCCAACATAGTGCAAAGCGTGTGGAGGATCTGACCCCACCTGTCCAGACTATCGAGCAACCAATGACTAGTCCTAGAGCGGAGGAGGTGGTGATAGACCACATTCCGGAGTCCCTGGGTGCTCGATGATCTGCAGAGGAGTCAACCAGTGCTACTGGTGAACTTGGTGGCAGCAAATAGTTGGCGTCGATGGCGGATGGGTCGGTGATGGTGCCTGGGGCAACAATGGAGGCCACCAGGCCTTCAGCGGCAAATGCGGGAGATGCCAATGCTGCTCCTAAATCTAGGGCAGCAAAGTCAATCGTGCCCGAGGAGCAGACGACTCCCCCCAAGGTGTCACAGAGCATGGTCGGACCTGCTGTCTAGACACGGAACCCTCTGGTGGTGCCTCCAGCCATGGTAGAGGAGGATGAGGTGGAAGAGATTGAATGTGAGGAGTCTCGACCCTAGGCCATCCGGATCCTCCACAGACGCGATGATGAGGTGGTGGTTGTTGAGGAGGAGGACACCACTAGGGAGATGAGGAGACTGAAGTCTACCCTTGCCAGAGTGATGAGGCAAATCGAGGTCAGTACTACATCTAGAACCCTCATCTTTGATGTTGGAGATCAGAGTTCATCATTGCCATTATGCGCTTATAGGGGATAACTCGGACTGCCAAGCAGCGCCACCAGCTGATCAAAAGGATGGAGCCCCTCACCGAGGAAAATGAAAAACTCAAGGAGGCGATGAACCTTATGGAGAAAAACATCCAGAGGGCCCATCATGAGCGAGACCTTGCTGAGTCCAACGCATAGGACCTGGAGTACTAGAAGGGTGTCCTATCCAAATAGCTGGCGACTGCATCCGAGCAGCTACATAGTAAGTCTAAGCAGCTAGCGAGTATTCCACTCAACTGGAGCAGAAGTCTGAGCAGCTCAAAAGCGTATCCAAGTAGAAAACAGGTATGGTATGTCAACAAATGTGCTTTGTACAGTTGAATAACCATATTTGTGATGATGATTGTTGTGCTTTGTAGAGCAAGATGCGGAGCTCGGCTAGCTACGCCAAACCATCGAGCAACTCTAGGAAGAGAAGGCGAAGGAGTCAGGACGAGCAGACAAACTGGCCAAGGAGCTAAAAGGTGAATACTTCCTAGTTAGAGTTACTGTTGAAGTAGTTTCCTTATGTGATGGAACCTTGTAATGCTTGTAGGCTATCATCATAAAGCCAAGGCATAGTTTGATGTGCTGGTGCAGGAGGCCAGGACCCAAAGTGATAAGTTCAATGTTGTAGTCACCATAGTTAAACCGGTGCTTGACTGCATCGACCTGGAACTAGCTCCTTAGCCTGACGACAGGCCGCAACATTTGGATACCATCATCTAGAGGTGCAAGGCAGCGTGAGAGAACTTTAAGGGCTTCAACTACGACACCATTGTTACCGCCGCTACTCACGTCCTTACTATGGTTTGGTCTCACTATCCATCCATTAACCTTCAGGCGATAGGGGCCGGATTCACTGAAGGGATGGGCGAGGTGGAGCACTAGTAGCTAGAGGATGAGGTGGAGGACACGGCGAAGAAGTTGGCCAGCGACATTGACCTGTTCGGTGAGGCGGACGGCGATGGTGAAGCTCGGTGACCTACTTAGAGGATATTATCTGTAACATCTGGAGAGGATAGTTAGAGAGCACAAGGGCGTAGAAAATATTTATGTATGTGTATAAATGTTATAAAGTGCATGTTTATGCAGTTTGTCGATGTTTGTGTTGAAGAATCATTGTAGTAACAACCCGAATGCAATTATACGTAGTATAAGTAGCATCCGAGCAGTTGGTTCGTTACTGAACTCTTTGGCCTTAGCCAACCCATAGTCCATAACGTCAAGTGTGGAGCCCATGCACGTGTAGGAGGAATAGGCATCACCAAGGAACCATAGCCGACCACCCATAACGCAGAGCGCAGAGCCTATGGCACATGTAGGGAGAGATCAGAGACTGGGTCTTCTCCATAGAGATCAGAGCAAAACATGTGCTATTTGGCGGTTAGTGAAATAACTTAGAAATATACGCAGTATAAGTGGCATCCAAGCAGTTAGTTCTTTACTAAGCTCTCGGCCTTGGCTAGCCCATAGTCCATAACGTTGAGCACAGAGCCCATGCACGTGTAGGAGGAATAGGCATGACCAAGGAACCACAGCCGACCACCCATAACGCAGAGCGTGTAGCCCATAGCATGTGTAGGGAGAGATTAGAGACTGAGTCTTCTCCATAGAGAATAGAACAGAACGTGTGCTACTTGTTGGTCGGCAAAACATTTCAGAGATATGGAGAAACGTGGTCGGCGATTTGGAGAAACTTGTTCGGCAAAAATGTTTGGAGATTTGGAGAAATGTGTTCGGCGATGTTATGGCAATTTTGTATTAGAGTTTGTTATGGAGTAGCTTAGAGCTCGGCAACCATAAGTGGAGAACAAAACATAGTGGAGAAATAATGGAGACAAATTATGGAGGTCAAAACTTTATTCATCATAAAGTGGGGAATACATATCTAGGGCATTTCAAGGATAGAAACATATGAGGTGTTCGATGTGCCATGAGTTGGGGACATCGATTCTGTCTAAGTCACATAGGCGATAAGACCCTAGTCGGGTAATCTCCTTGATGACATAAGGCCCTTCCTAGGGAGAGGAGAGCTTGTGCATCCCTTTGGTTTTTTGTTTTCTACAGAGAACAAGGTCACTGACAGCAAATGAACGACCTTTGATGTTGCGATTGTAGTATCTCCGCAAGCCTTCTTGATATTTGGCTATGTGGACATAGGTGATTAGGTGTTCTTCCTCAACCCTATCAACATCCTCTGTCTGAATAGCCACGGCTTGCTCTTCATCATAATTTTTTGCCCTAGGTGCTCGGAAGGCCATATCCGCTGGTAGTATGGCTTCTGAGCCGTAAACCAAGAAATATGGAGACACACCAGTGCTGTGACTAGTTTGAGTGCATATCCCTAGACCACAGCTAGTAGCTCCTTGAGCCATCTGCCTGAATGCTTTTCTTCTTTCTGATAAAGCCTCTTTTTGAGGGCATCAAGGATCATGCCATTCGCCCGTTCGACCTAGCCGTTGGCTCTAGGATGGGCGACGGAGACATATTTGACAGAGATGCACTGGTCTTTGTGGAAGTCACAAAAGTGATGCCTAGTAAACATAGTTCCGAGGTCGGTGATGATGCTGTTCGGGAGGCCAAATCTATGGATGATATCTTCGAAGAGCTTGACTGCTTTCTTTGCAGTAGCCGAGACGAGCAGTTTATATCGATCCACTTGGAGAACTTGTTGATGGCAACATATACATACCAGAAACCATCTGGTGCTAGCGTGAAAGGCCTGATCATATCCAGTCCCCAGCATGCGAAGGGCCATGAAGCTAGGATGGTTTGCAGTTCTTGTGCCCGCACATGTATTTGCTTGGCAAAAAATTGGCATCCTTCACAACGTCAGACAAGGTCTTCTGCATTGGAGATGGCTGTGGGCCAATAAAAACCTGCTTGGAAAGCTTTGTCGACTAGTGTTCTTGAGGCTGCGTGGTTGCCGCAGGAGCCAGAGTGAATTTCGAGAAGTAGCTTCACTCCGTCTTCTTGGGTGATGCATTTTTGCAGTATCCCTTCCTTAGCACTTTTCATCATCAAGTTGTCATCCACCAGCACATAATGCTTGCTTCAACAAATTAGGTGTTCAATTCCAGTCTCATCGGCGGGTACTTCGGCGCTAGAGAGGTACTTGATGAATTGTTCCCCCCCAATCGGCGGCTGGCGAAGGTACCATAAGTACCAGCTGCTTGGTAGGGGGAACTTCCTGAACTTCCTTATCTTCCTTAATGGATGGTGCTAGAAGATTGAACGAAGACCCTCGATGGAATCACGGCGCAAGAAGAGCCTAACTTGGATAGGTGATCGACAAGCTAATTTTGATCCTGTACCACATTGTGGTACTCGATGCCTTAGAATTTCCCGTCAAGTTTCCTGATTTCAATGCAATATGCATCCATCTTCTCACTAGAGCAGGACCAGTCTTTGTTGAGCTGGTTGATGACCAGCGCAGAGTCCTCATATACCCTAAGGCGTTTGACGTTGAGCTTGATGGCTATACAAAGTCCATGGAGACATGCTTCATATTCGGCGGCATTGTTGGAGGCCAAAAAGTGTATCTGGAGAACATATTGGAGCTTATGCTTGGTCAGCGTGATAAACAGGATGCCCATACTAGCATCATTGATGTTAAGGGTGCCGTTGAAGTACATCATCCAGTGCTTGGGGTAAGTGGCGGTGATGGGCTCTTGGATCTCGGTCCACTCAGTGACAAAATCAGTGAGCGTCTGAGACTTGATGGTAGGCCTGCTTCTAAATTTGATGGAGTAAGTGCTGAGCTCAACCGCCCACTTGATGATGCGGCCATTGGCCTCTTTGTTGTGGGAGGATATCCCCCAGAGGGAACTCAGTGACTACTATGATCTTGTAGTACTCGAAGTAGTGGTGGAGCTTGCGCCACATAATGAGGATGGCATATAACAGGTTCTGGACCTAAGGATAACAAGTCTTTGGCTCGTTGAGGACCTCGCTGATGAAGTAGACTGGATGTTGCATGTTATAGGCGTGTCCAGCCTCATCGCGTTTGACCACAATGGTTGTGCTGACGATGCGAGAGGTAGCAGCGATGTAAATCAGGAGAGTTTCATCTAGCCATAGCCCTGTCATAATCGAAGGCTTTGTTAGGAACAACTTGAGCTACTCAAAAGCCATGTCTACCTCCTCTGACTAGGAAAAGCACTAGGAGGACTTGAGGAGTTTGAAGAATGGTAGATCTTTTTCACCGAGGCGTGATTTGAAGCGGCTTAAAGCAGCCATGCAGCCTGTAAGCTTCTGTATATCCTTGACAGATGTTGGCCATTTCATGTTAGTGATGGCGGAGACCTTGTTAGGGTTGGGCTCGATGCCACGTGCACTGACGATGTAGCCTAGCAGTGTACCAGATGGAACTCTAAAGATGCACTTTGAAGGGTTCAGCTTCCATCAGTACCTTTTTAGATTGGCGAAGGTTTCTTCGAGGTCGGCGATAAGATCATCGGCGGTCTTGGACTTGATGACCACATCGTTGATGTAAGCTTCAACATTGTGGTTGATCTATTGATCAAGGCACATCTGAATGGCCCTTTGATAAGTCGCCCCAGTGTTCTTGAGTCCGAAGGACATGGTGGTGTAGCAGTACGCCCTAAAAGGCATGATGAACGATGTCTTGATATGGTCTTCTTCCTTGAGGGAGATCTGGTGATAGCCGGAGTAACAATCTAGGAAGGAGAGCAGTTCATAGCCAATGGTGGAATCTACAACCTCATCTATATGACATAGACCGAAGGGGTCTTTAGGGCAGTGTTTGTTAAGATCAGTGTAATCAACACACATTCTCCATTCTTTATTCTTTTTTTGAACGAGAATAGGGTTTGCTAACCACTCATGATGATACACTTCTTTTATGAATCTGGTAGCTAAGAGCCATTTTATTTCTACCCTAATAGCCTCATTCTTGTCTAGCATGAATCAGTGGAGTTTTTGCTTGATCGGTTTCACAGTCGGTGAGGCATTCAAGGAGTGCTCGATCTTCTCTCATGGTACCCCTGGGATGTCTATAAGTTTCCAAGCAAACATGTTGGCATTGGCACGTAGGAAGGAGACGGGCACGCTTTCCTATTTGGGGTCAAGGTGAGCCCTAATCTTCATGGGCTTGGAGGGGTCATCGAGGCCGAGGCCAACCTCCTTGGTTTCCTTGGACTTGGTGGAAGCACAAGGAGGCTCCATCGATGGGATCTCTAGGTCGTCGATGGGCACCATCTTGGCGTTAGTGACCACACTGGCCATATGGATGGAGAGGTCAGTGGCATCGATGAGGGCGAGACTCTCTATCTTGTAGGCATAGGTGATGGAGAGGTTCGCCCATAGGGCTAGGACTCTAGTGGGCGAAGGCATCTTTAGCACCAAATAAGCATAATGTGGTACAACCATGAACTTGGCTAGAGATGGCCAACCAAGTATGGTGTGGTAGGCAGTGTTGAAGTCGGTGATGTAGAAGTTGATGTGCTCGATGCGATAGTTGCTTGCCGTGCCGAACTGTACTAGTAGGGTGATCTCTCCAAGCGGTTTGGATGCCCTACTAGGTACCACACCCTAGAAGGAGGAGTCTGAGGGTGTAAGATCCGTTATCCCAAGGCCCAACTCCTTTAGGGCTCCGGCGAAGAGGAGATTCAGAGCGCTCCCACCATCGACCAGCACTTTTCTAAAAAGCACCTTCTGGATGGTAGCATCAAGGACGAGGGGGAAACACCCTATGTAGGGGATGTCCACCCATTGGTTGGCCCTGCTGAAGGTGATGGGGACCTCGGACCATGGGCGGTAGCTGAGGTTGGTGGCAGTGTCTTCTGTAGTGACGGCGAGCACCCGCCAGGTGGAGAGCTTTTGTTCTCTTATGCTTTCGATGGAGGCGAGCCCCTCAAAGATGGTGGTGACCACCTTGTCGTGATCCTAGAAAGCATTGTTATTGCCCCTAGATGGTCGATGGCCTCTGGCTCTATCATTGGTGTCGTCGTCCAGCTTCTTGTCCTAGAACTCCTTAGCCAAGTCGAGGCAATCCTTCATCTTATGCTTGGCATTCTTGTGGAGAGGGCACGGGACATCGAGGATCTTCTTGTACTGCTCGTCATAGTTGTGCTTGGTGCGAGGTTCATTGATGGCAGCGACGATGTGGTCTAGCCGATGGTGGTGATTTTGACCAGACTTGGGTCCTTTTGGCCGATCATGGCCGCCGTCATGATGGTAACTGCAGTCGTTGTAGCAGCGGTCGTTGTGGCATTGGTCATTGGCATGATCGTTGTAGCAGCATGTTGGGCGATGAGTGCCTACATCCTCGTTGAAGCGCACCTTGGCTTCCTCGGTGTTGGCATACTGGTTGGCAGTCATGATCATCTCACCAATCCCTGTGGGTGACTTACGGTTGAACTTGGAGTGAAGCTCGTGGTGATGGAGTCCTCAGATGAAGGCGGTGATGACCTTAGCTTCCATGATGTTGGGAATAGAATTCCTCATCTTGAAAAAGCATCAAATGTAGCTATGGAGGAGCTCAGATGGCTTCTGATTGATGCGGTTGAGATCATGCTTAGTGCCTAGCCGAGCGCACGTAACCATGTAATTGTCGGTGAAGACTTTTTTGAGCTCTTCCTAGGATCCGATGGAGTCCGGGGCAAGGCTTGTGAACTAGTTCATGATAGTTGGCACAAGCATGATAGGAAGATAGTTCACCATGACACTAGTGGCATGGACAACAGTGGCATAAGCCTATGGCCACTGTGTTGGATTCATCCTTCCCACATAGGGCTCGACCCCAGTGATTTTGAAACCACGAGGCCACTAAAGTGTTCAGAGCACCCTCGTGAATGCTAGGGTCCCTTCGAGGTTATGGTCGGCGTCGAGATTTGCAGCGTTGCCAGCATTGATTGGCTCAAGAGCTGAGTCTAGATTTCCGTACTCTTGCTCATACTCCTAGTGGCAGCGTACTTCTTCTTCATGGTGACCAAAACAGCATTCGTCGATACGTCATCATGCATCTCGGAGATTGTTGAGGTGCACTCAGACATCCTAGTCAACCTCCTAGTCATGCTAGTAGTGTTGTTTGATATGGTTGCCCCTAGCTCCACCCTAGAGAGGTTGCCTGTCATCGCGGTGCTGGTCGATGAAGCAACTTTGGTGGCGATCGGTTCTTGTGGCGATTAATCAGCAAATTGAAGTTGTGGAGTATGAAGGTCTCTGATCCTGGCGGATCTCATTGACCTGATAATGTGCTACTTTAAGCATGGCAGCAACCTTGGTGACCTCAGGTGTTTGCGGGAGCCAGGCAAGCTCATTGGTGGCCACTACAAGATTGACACTTGGTGTCTTGTAGATGTCGTGGCCATCAACGCAGACAAACTCATCATCGAGGTTGCGCTAGAGTGGCCTTCCATGCGAGTCAAGTTGCTGCTCAACCATAGCAAGAGCAATCTCGTTTGCCCGGTGCTGCATACGGTTGACATTCTAGTTCTTGTGGGCGGTGTGTTCCTCCTTGGTTTCACCGTTCCGAGGGGGGCTGTCGATGCTGACGCTGAAGATTGCGCCGCTACAGAATAGAGGTGGAAGAAGTAGTTCGGTGGTGGTTTTGGCAATGGTCTCCATAGAGCCCTGGGACTCAGAGTCTAGATTCTCCTCTGGGATGTCTTGGAGGGATGCTCTGGGATGTCGGCCAACGTGCAGCATGTTGATGGCTAGCGGGAGCTGGTTGGCGATCTAGGTGGCGAGAGGATGGATGTCTCCAACCTAGTCGGCGAATTTTCCCCTTAGGGCATCTTGGTAAGTGACAGCGGCGTTGATGAACCTAAAAGGTAGGGCTGTAACCCCTAGATTTTCTTGGGCGACCTCTGATAGATCTAAATCGGAGGGTTGTTAAGCCTTCAATCAAACGGTGACCATGTCTCCAATACCACTTGAAAGGTCCTAAATGGCTAGAGGGGGTGAATAGCCTATAAAAATTTCTACAAATACACTAGAGAAAGAGGTTAGTACACTAAATGGTGAAATACAATTTTGCTCTAGCTCTACGAGGGTTGCAAGCCACCTATTCAACAATTCTAGTTGCTATGATCACTAGGCACAAACAAGGGCTATGTCACTACTCACTAAGAGCTCTCAACAAGTCTACACTAAAGAGCTCCACTAGGTGATACTAAACTAGCAAGCAAGATAAGCTCTCAAAACTAATTACACTAAAGAGCTTGAAAACTATTTGTAAGGAATGTAAAAGAGTGAGTATGGTGATTATACCGCCACATCGAGGAATGAACCAATCACAAGATGAATACAATTTCAATCACTGGGAGAATACCAATGGGTAAGAGACAACCAAATTTTCTCCCAAGGTTCACGTGCTTGCCGGCATGCTTGTCCCCATTGTATCGACCAACACTTGGTGGTTCAACAGCTAATAGGTACCACACACCTAGCCCACCACAAGAGGTGCTGCAAGAACCTACCCACAAGTGAGGTAACTCAATGACACAAGCAATTTACTAGATCTACCTTGTGGCTCTTTGCTGAGGAAGGTGCAAGACCCCTCACAATCACCGAAGCCAGCCACGAACAATCACCAACACATGCCGAAGCTCCTCTGCTGCTCCAAGCCATCTAGGTGGCGACAACCCCTAAGAGAAACAAAAAATCCGTAGCCACAACAATCCCCAAATGCCACTAGATGCAATCACTCAAGCAAATGCACTTGAAATCACTCCTAATCTCACTATGATGATGAATCAATGATGGAGATGAGTGGGAGGTGTTTGCTTAGGCTCACAAGGATGTCAAGTATGTCAAAGTGCCAAGAAAGTTCAAGCTCTCTACTAGTAGCACATTGGAAATGCTCAAGTCATTGGATATTACAATCTTACCAAGCCCTTTGACCTTGCTTTTGCCATTATCACCAAATGTGATACTATCAATCCCATTGCTATCATTTTTATTGATTGAATTGAACATTCTTGAATCACCGGTCATGTATTGTGTGCACCCACTATCAAGCACCCAATGCCTTCCTCTGGCTTTATAATTGACCTATAAAAGAAGATCAATTCCTTTTAGGTACCCAAACTTGCTTGGGTCCTTGAAGGTTAGTTACCAAGGTCTTTGGTACCCAAATGGCCTTCTTCTTTGGGCCCACAATTGGTGTACCAATAAACTTAGCCTTCACACCATTGGCACCCTTGACAAGCATATAACAAGAATCAAATCTAATTGAGGATACATTAGGTTGCTTGTTCTTGTTAATCTTGCAATATTGATCTATATGGCCAACTTGCTTACATCTATTGTAAAACCGACCATTGCCCTTCACAAAGCTAGCTTTGGGAGTGATAAAGTTTGTCTTGCCTTTCTTGGGGGTATAGCCTAATTCCTCTTTGTTGAGAGAAAACCTTTGGCTACCCAAGTACTTTAGTAAGCAGGCATCTCCACCATAGGCATTGCCTAAGGCACGAGTGAGCTCATTTGCCTCCTTCTTGAGGATCTAATTTTCCACCATTAGTGAGGCATCACAAGTGAAACCATCACTCAAAGGTGAAGTAGTAGTGGTGGTGCTACAAGAAGGATTAGTGGGAGCAACAACAATGGGCTTATAAAAAGATTCATCGATAATATCACATGTTAGTCCCACATCACATGACACAATCACTTGCTCCTTCTTGGCTTCTTCCTCCTTGACTTGCTTGAGGAGAGAGGAGTGAGCCTTTTCAAGCTTAGAGTGAGCTTTGCCAAGCATCTCATTGTCTTTTCGTAGACTCTCATGAGAGGCATTTAGCTCATCAAAGGATTGCTCAAGAGATTTAATCTTCTTGTGCAATTCTTTGCACTCCTTTCTTTTCATCTCAAAGCAAGTGTGCACTTGCTCACACATGTCCATGAGCTCCTCCTTGGTGTACTCCTCCTCACCATCACTCCTACAATCATCACTTTCACAATCATCATCACTTACATCATATTTTACCTTGGTAGGCTTTGCCATGAGGCATGTCGATGCAGTATCGAAAATGGAAGGCTTATTGTTGATGGCGATGCTTGCTAGTGCTTTCTTGATATATTTCTTGCCATCATCACTAGAGCCATCACTATCCAAAGATCCATCACTATCCCAAGTGACCACATAGCCTCCACCCTTCTTCTTCTTTTGGAAGGTCATCTTCTTCTCATTCTTCTCCTTTTCTTTCTTGTCCTCCTTGTGCTTCTTCTCATCCTCATCATTGTCACTATTGTAGGGACAATCTGCTATGACATGATCGGGGCTCTTGCAATTGTAGCATCTTCTCACATATTCTTTGCTCTTGTTGTTGTCTCTTCTCATTGTTGCACCATAGCCCTTTTTCTTCATGAATCTTCCAAACTTGCACGCAAAGAGAGCCATGGCTTCATCATTAATGTCACTAGCATCTTCATCGCCACTTGATTCTTCTTTCTTGGACTTGCCCTTGTTCTTGGATGATGAGCTAGCCTTGAATGCCACACTCTTCTTTTTCTTGTCTTCATCTTCCTTCTTGTCATCGTTGTCAACCCCCTCCCTTTCTACATGATATGTCTCTTGTGTCATGACATCACCTAGTACTTGGTTAGGGGTGAGTTGCTTCAATCCTCCTCTAATGATGATCAATCTCAATGTCTCAAATCTAGGAGGTAAGCACATCAAGAACTGATGAGAGACATCATCATTATTGATCTTCTCTCCAAAAGCCTTCAAGTCATTGACAATTACTTACAATCTATGGAACATCTCCAGAATGCTCTCATCATCCTTCATCTTGAAGCTTGTCAACTTGTCCACACTTCACTAGCTTTCTCACAATCCTT